>NC_143163.1:2429242-2732272 GCF_047325235.1 Durio zibethinus
TAATTGGAAGTACGTAGAAAGATTCAATTTGATTTCATATATATGTGGATGCAATGGCTTAATTCAAAGATTTAGGCTTTTGGCATAAACTTAAATCGTGGTCTAACTTCTATTGGAAACTACCCAAATTTCTAATGCCGAAAATAATGTTGTCTAGGAACTTACCAAGGATGGAAAAGTGAAGAAAGAGGAAGTTATGGTTGCAGATGAGGCCATGAAAGAGGAATCTGAGATTAAAGCTAAGACCAGAAACTCCGTGCAAGGTCCTACAGGATTAACTAAGTGGTTGAACAATGCTTTATCAGAGTGTGATTCCATATTACAATCACGTTTATGTGTGAAAGAGGAAGTTGCGGGCCATGGAGAAGAGCTCAAGACAGCGGAAGATGGACTTCAGGAACTGCAGGGAAATAACAAAAACATAAAGACAGAGGAGGATATTCAGAGTGTAGTGAGTGTGACAGATGAATTCGAGAAAATAGAGGATGATCTGAAGGAAGAGAAAGTTGCATGCAATGAACGACTGAAGAGAGAAGAAGATGAACTGCAGGAAAATAGCAAGAATAGTTCTGAAAGCAAGGAGTTAAAGATAGAGGAGGATGATCAAAAGGAAGTTATTGCAATGGCAGATGAAGTGAAGGAAGCAAAAGATAAAGCGGAAGGTGTGAGTGACCTTGAAGGTGATAACCACAGTTGGGAAAACGTGCAAAATGATCTTAGTGAAAAGCTCTTTTATGCATGTGAATCTTCTTTCGATCAAAAGAAAACAGATAAAGTTGAGGAAGCAAAAGATGAACAAGAGGCCATAGGCAACTGTAAAAGTGATGATGACAGCAGTTGGGAAGAAGTGCAGAACATACCGGTGAAAAGCTCGATGCTGCAATTGCATCTTCTGATCAAAAGAAAACAGGTGAAGTGGAAGAAGCAGAACAGAAAGAGGAGGCTACAAGCAACTACAACAGCAATGAAAGCAGTTGGGAAGAAGAGCAAAACAATCTGAGTAGAAAGTCTTGTGCTTCAATTTTGCCTATCGAGTTTTTCCAAGAGCAATTGCATGAATATGTAGGAAATTCTCTTGAGCGAGAAAAAAGGAGTTGACTGAGAAACTTGAGGTTCCACCTAAATTTTGGAAGCAGTATGAGGAAAATTACTACAAGCTGAAGAAAAAGTTTAAGACTGGAAGGTCCTGAAACCGATGAACTGCTACAAGGTATGGAAAGACAAAGAAAGATGTTTATAGAACTTGAAAGCAAGTGGGGTATGGAGAGCTCAAACCTCAATGCAAAACTTGACTCTGCCAATAAGATCTTACAGCGTTACCAAGTCATGGAAAAAGAGTTTGCAGAAGAGCGCCTCAAGTAGGATGAGGAAAAGGAATATCTCCGAACAAAGCTGGATGCTGTGACTTGGTCTTTTGAACAACAGCGCCTTAAATGGAACGAGGAAAATAAAGACCTTACTGACATGCTTGATGTTGCTACACAGTCTATTGAGAACTACACAGCCATCGAAAAAGGTTTTGCTGAAGAGCGCCAGAAATGGGATGAGCAAAAAAATGTTTTGAATGCAACCATTAGTCACGCTGATGAAAACGTTCAGTACTGCCAAACACTCGTAAAAACATATGCTGAACGTTGCCAGCAACTGGCGACGCAGTCAATTGAGCAACATTTCTGGTATCAACACACCCTCAACGAGCTGACGGTAGAAAGAGATACTCTATCTTCTAAGCTTGTTGCTGCAACCTCATTAGCTGAATCTTACCAAGCCTGGTACAATTTTTCAGAAGACAACAGACAATATTACAAAGACTGTTTTGAAGAATATGAAGAAAAAAATCGCAAGTTAATGGAGGATCATTTCACTCTCTCTTCAAAGCTTTAGAATGAATCTTCATTTGCAGAACGCTACAAGAGGTTTGTTCAGGAGCTTGAAGATAAATGCCGCAGGTTGGAGGAAGAGAAAACTGATCTTACAGCCAAACTTTGTGCTGCAAAAGTATCATCTGAGCTTTATCGATCTTGTTTGCACGACTTTGTTGCATAGGCTTTCCTGTATATTTCATATATTGACTTTAGGTTTTGATGACTTGATTTCCTGGGATTCTTTTGGTGCTTAGGCTTTTATATTTTTACAAGTACCTTTTCAGTTTATGACTCGTATCATCTATCATGGCGGTATTATTAACATTCATTGGACAAAAGTCTAATTTTGGGCTTTCAGTCTCTGAATGTTTTTCAAAAGGCTGAGCTTGGAAATGATAACTGAAAATTACTTGATAAATCTGAAAATAATGCAGTCTATACACTTGCACCAATTTCATTACAGATGTTTATAACATCATAAATTCAACCAATGGATCCCAGGAACGACAATTTAATGTGGATAATCCTTTAGAGAAACAATGTAAATTTGTACGTGAGGGAGAAAAAGTTTGATCCATCCACCATTTATTTTAGAGCCTTTGCTTTTGGAACATGTAGTACTCTGAAATTTGAGCACATGCCCGAGGGAGGTTGTTTCTAAATTCAGGAACTAACCACTAAAAGGCCTATCCAAGCAAAAGCTGGATCTCCATAAAATGGTAGCATAACAATATGACTTCTATGAGTCTTCACTGAGGTGGTTTATTTTCAGAAAGGAGGCCATTACCCCTGTTTCTTTTAGAAGAAAAAAGAGGTAATTTTTTCAATGAGGGAAACTGCAATCTCATGATATGCATAGAAAAAGTTACAATGCTACAATTTGAACAACAAACTTGTTGAAAGCTGCCTCTTAAAGGAATAACATGAACCGACTTGCTAAACCCAAATTCATAAAAGAGTCTTGGCTCTTAAAAGAAATAAGATGAATCAACTAAACTTAACATGAATTCATAAAAGACTCCAGCCAGGGATTCTGTGTCTTGAACCTCATGTCAACAAGCACCTAAGTATGCATTTGGTTCAATAATAAAGATACATATCCCCTTCTCCAAGTAAAACCAAAAGAAAAAGGAAAACTAGATATCAAGAATCAAGACTTTTAAGGCAATAATCATTTAGTTAATTCCCATTAATCATCTAACACTATTTCTTCTAAATATGGTAATTGGCATTACAAACAAGCAATCATGGTAACTAATCTTCTTTAATGAAATTAAGGATTTGTTTGGTATACAAGATTATGATAGGCTAAGATAAGATGATATTATGAACAGGATTAGACTAAATAATGTCATCCTATCTTGTGTTTAATGTGTGTAAGAATTAGGATAGGATAATTCATTTATTGGTCAAAATTATCTTTCCTCAAAATTTATACAACTTAAATTATTCATGTAATTTTTAAGGGTATAATAAGACATGTAAGTTTAATCTTATGGATTAAAAATAATCTTTTCCACTTGGGGAAGATTAAATCATCCTATACCAAGAGGATGATTAATCCTTCTCGCAATCATATCCCTTTTTTAAGATATGAACCAAACATAATATAGAATGATTATCATCCTATTCTATCCATCATCCTATGCTCCAAACATGACCTAAACATACTAAATTATAGTTTTGATGCAAAGATGGGATTCCGTAACTTAAACGCAGCATTAAACCAAAGTTGTTTCAATCACAAGTTCAGTTACCAAGTCTTCAACAAGTCAACTGGTCTAAATCATGCAACAGAAAGAGTAAAAAAGGTAGTGACTAAAGACAATGGAAATACGAAATTTCAATATACGATGAAAATAAGGGGAGAGGTTCATGTTAAATCCTCTACAAACATAGACCAGAGCAGATATCAAAACAACCAAACGAAAGGCCAATGTCTCCAAAGAAAGCAGCAGAAGCGCATGATAAAATCGACATTCCTATCATATATATCAACATTTTGACTTAAACGCTTCCCTATCACTCGAATGCCCACTGGTTCTCCCTCCGAACCTCCTCTTCTTCCTCTGGGGTGAAATCATTCCTGATGTTGAAGGTCTTCCGGATCTCCTCCGGTGTCTTCCCCTTGATAATGTCAGCAACGGTTTGGCATGTCAAGTCCAATAAGCTCTTGATATTCAAATAGTTCGCAGCCTACAAACAACCCACCAAAAGAAACCCAAACAAAGTCATCAATAAGAGTCAGAATTGTAAGTTGGAAGTGAAACGAAGGGGCAAAAGAGGGGAAACTAACCAGGATGACGTCAAAGAGGGTTTTTTGGTCAACCTTGACAAAATCAGCATTCCAAGCATTGAGTTCATCATCGGGGTTCTTTTCCTTGTCGGCGGCGGCATCGACGCGCTTCTTGCAGTACTCAAGAACCTTGGATAAGATCTTGCTGTTGACGTTAGGGAGAGGGATTTCGTTGTCAGCGCAATCGTCTTCGATCATGTGCTTGATCGTCTGCGATTCAACCGCCACCGCTTCCTCCACCTCGAAAGTCTCTCCGTCGGAGCTCTTCAACATTATCTTCTTCGAAGTTGAAGCCATTGTTTTCTTTTACGATTCTTTCACCACCAGCGGCAGAAACCCTAATCCAAGAAGGGATAACAAAAAATGACGTTTCTAGAAGGATTTAGGGTACAACTATACGGTGTCGTTTTTATGTTTTCGAGGGCAAACCCACTTCGACGAATTTTTTTTACCCTTTTTTTACTTTTACTTTTGTAACCACCTCCGGCCAGTATTTTTTTTTTTTTTTTTAATTCAAATCTACTTTGTGTTTGGGTTCAAAATCAAATTTTGATATCACAACTCACAAAGATCCTCTAACATTTATTAATCATTTAATATAGTTTTTATTTTTTATTTAAGAATTAATTTGACAATTACTATATTTTCTAGTTCCCTAAAACTAAAACAAAGCATAAAAAGGGGTTTCAAGTTTCACCAAAGCGTAGCCATTAATGATTTAGGGCATGGATTGTGCCACTTTTTGGAGTGAAAAAAACAGAAGAAAATGGTCAAGGTAGAGAAATTGTTGGATGGTCAATGCTATTGTTCAAATAGGTGATCAATCCATGAGTGCAAAGTCATTTATATTTGAGGAAATTGTAAAGCTGTTCTTTACAAATTATAAGACAGCAAAATGCAGCACATAAAAGGAGTACTCTTCATAGGCAAAATATACATGGTAATTGCCATTGCAGGCTAAATAACATAGTCTTACTACAGCCCCATGCTTCACATTCACTAGAACACACTACTTGCACCATCACGGGGACCGTCCGGTGCTTATAGCTTGGAAACAGGCAAACCTGAGACAAGAAAACATGATTTGATCGATGAAGATGAAGTCATGGACTCACACTTCCTGGCCGCTGCAAATTTTGAGAAAAAAGAGTGATAATGTCTGAAATCTGAATATTATTACCTAATGCTTTCGCATTGACAATGCTTGGACATGCAGCAGGAGGTGGAGCATTCTCGTTCAAGAATGGTTCTACTCGATTTGGGTCACCCCAAATTGGATACCCTTTGATCTTGCCCTGTAATGCAGATGGAGAAATCGTGGCAATGCTTAGAGACCGAAAGAAGAATAAACAGATTCTAATAAGTTCTATCTTTTTCCTTAATAAATGGCAATCAGATTTAAACTTAAGAGAAAGTGTGAAGCAGTTTGTTACCAAGACATTTAGAGCAGCTAACTTTGCCATTCCCTCGCGAGTCCACTGCTTAAGCATGACAAAACAATTACAATCTGATAGCCGATAGGTGACTCCAACCTGATAGGTGAATACTAGCAAACATTACCTTGGAAGCAGAAGCAATGTGTGGTACGATGACAGCATTCTTCATCTCAGCAAGCCCAGGTTTCATGAAAGGTTCATCCTAAGGCAACATCATTAATGAACAGTCATGTACTAGCTTGAGGGTGGTTTTCATGTGGTTGATTGAATTTGAGATTAAAAGGTTTGTCAAGACACCTCAAAGACATCAAGACCAACTCGAAACATAGGATTTTGCTTCAGGTGCTCAACAAGAGCTACTTCATCTACCACTGGGCCCCTGCTACAGTTCACAAGGATAGCCTCCTGCAAAAAATAAAATCCAATTCATATTTCCTTGAGCGATGCATACTTTCAAAGTTAATTGTCAAGTACAACAGAGAAGTTCACCTTCTTCATTGTTGCAAGCCTTTCTTTGTTAATCAGATGATAGGTGGTTTTATCCAAGATCGGGTGGAGACTTATCTACAAAAAGCATTAGTAGCAATCGCTCTTATTAGCCAACATGGTTCAAACTTTGCTTTAAAAACAACATTAAAAGTTCTCAGCAAATAAAATCCTACCACATCTGCCTCCCGAAGCACCTCATCCATAGTTGATGCTCTTTTCCAGTAAACAGGTTGCTCTCCTCTGGCCTTCAAGAACTCACCATAAGCTGCAATGGGGAAACATACAAGTATCATAAAAGAAGATTTGACATCAACTCATCAACTTGCACAAAATACCTGTGACAAACTTCTCTAGCCGTGTAGCTTGGTAAAGATCATAGTAAATTAAGTTCATTTTGAACCCTTCAACCTGTTATAAGATTGGCAAACAGAACCTCACAAATCCAAATAATCATTTTTATTTATATTTAAGGCTACTAATTTCAATGCGTTGCAAACATTTTTCAACTTCAATGCTCATACAAACTAGCACATTAGTATCCAACTTATTTTAAAAAAATTATCTAAATTCTAGCCTAGGTTTATGAAATCTGATGTGAAATTTAGTTAGGAAGAGATTACCATCATCCTGGCGTACGCAGATCCAATACGACCAGCTCCAATAACACCAACCGTCTGTCCTTTAAGTAAGTTCCCCACAAACCTGCAAGAGAAAAAAGTGGAATTGCACAATCACGATGTACGTGACATATGGAGTGTATCATCTATGCACATCAAAGGTGAAAGATAAGGTATATTTGGTGGGCATACAGATGAGGGAGCCATCCGTCATATAAGCCTGCCCTCATGAACTCATCTGCTTCAACGATTCTTCTAGCAGCTGTTAAAGAAAGAGAAGCTGCTAGCTCCGCTGTTGTTTCTGTGAGTACCCCCTACACCGAATTAGCACAAACGTTAACTCAACATTTCTATCCCAAAATTACTAAACCAACTTCGTGACCATTTTCCACAAAATAAAACATTAACATCCATTACTCCTATGGACAAGATAGTTATGTATTGTTTTAGAATTGCAATGCACTGACTATGAACGTATTATCAGGGTTATGGAAACATGCCCAGATATGATTAAAGTAAACTATTCGAAAACAGAATATAAAGATGAAAGGATAGAGCTATCTGGAACTATGTGGAAAGTGAACTTACAGGAGTATTACCAACTGCAACACCATACTTGTTGGCGGCATTAACATCAACATTGTTGTAACCAACAGCCATGTTACTAAAAGCTGTGCCTCCTGCTCTGCTTAAGGCCGCAAACAAAGTCTCCCCCCAGTCTTCGGTTAACTATAACACAAATCCCAAACCTCAAAAACACAAAAATGAAACAAAAAAGAATCCAAAACCAAAATCCCATGAAGAGAATACCTGTCCAATCACCCCATCGCACTTATGGCCAATTAAAGCAATGATATCCTCAACGGACAAAATTGTTTTCTTCTCGGTACATATCTGGAAGAAAAAGAGCAAAATTTTATTAAAAAAAAAAATGTTTTACCAAAAAATCAAAAGAAAACAGAGGATTTAGAGAAGAGATAAATAGGATTACTTCGACGCGGCAATCTTGCTCGATTAAGAGGTAGATCCAGCGAGTTCCAGGCATAGACTTAGTGCTAACAACTCTGTATTTCCCATTGGGGTTCCACACTTCAATTGACACTGGCTTTGCCATTGAAACCAGTTAGTCAAAAACAGAGTATATCTCTTTCCGTAGCTGAACAAAAGCAGAGCAGAAACAGAGCTTTTAAAATTTCGGTTACTCTGTTTATGGTTTTTATAGCAATGGTTTGGTATGGTGAAGGACACAAGTTTAAATGGTCCTCAATGGAGAGATCAGAGATAATAAATCAAGAGGATTGTTGACCGTTCTAAATCATTAACTATTGGTGATAATCACGTGAGCAAGATAAAAATGTCGTTTGGTTGAACATGTGATTTTGATCCTTTGGGATAGAGGGTGGTCGAGTTAAGGGTTGAGGTGAGTTTGGGATGGAGCGTTGGTTTTGTGGTACAAGATTATTGATGACATGGCTTTTGTTAATGGATGACACGTATGAGGAACCTCTATCCTTTTTCTCAAATGACGGAAATAACCTTTATTTTGGTGGACAAAAACAAAATGGGATTGTTCAAGGTTAGCCGAAGGAAGAACAATGAGACTGAAAAACCAGCCCATTTTGTATATGCGAGTTGGGTTTGAGAATTGAACAAAGGAACTACGACGCGAGACGTTGGGCTGTAGACCTGACAGAAAATATACTAGTGGCAGGTGCGTGCCTGTGGCGGGCGTGGGCTAGCGTGAGGAGTGTCTGTGTAAGACCGGGGACGAGCCATGGTTGGGTCTACACGGGGCCCTTGAGGTGTCAAGTTGCGGACTTCAGCAAAGGAACACAAGCACTTTTTCAGTTTAAGAAAATATTATATGAAAAAAATATAGAAAGTTGGTGGTTTTAAATTTTAATAGTAATTATATATATTTAATAAAATAAAAATATATATTTTATATTATTATAAGTTATGATATATAATTTTTATAAAAATATAATATAAATACATAAATGATCATATCAATGAATGAAATTGATAATATCTAATTCTTTGAACCTATTATTTTGAATAAGTCTAAAATTCAAAATCTAGGCCAACTCTAAGTCCCACAAATGCTGCCAACTTCACCAACACAGGCCTAATTGCACAACCACCTCATCCTCATGTTGCTCTCCTTTTTACGTTTTCTTCCCTTCTTAATTGCAAATTCCCACAATAGCATATTTCAGATTTGCTTTCTTTTTATGGTTCAAACCTTATTTCCTCTAATTTTCTCTTACAATTAATACTTGTATTAATCTTTACATGCAAAGTGTAAAATATCCGAGAAGTGAATGATACGCTTTGCTTAACCAGATGTTGTGGACGCAAATGAGGCCATATGTTCAAGGAAAGCAGTCAAATCATGGACAAATTGTACAATGCATCATTTTCCTTCCTTTTTTTTTAGAAACCAATTTCGCCATTATTACTCTTCCACTAAGGTTTACAGGATTTAATTTCGAGTGACTAAAGCTAGGGTTTAGTATAATTTAATTAGAGAATAAATTTCATACTGACAATATAATCCCCATTTTCAATTTTCAGTCAAGACTTTATCTTGAACTGCCCAATTCTCTGTGCTAAAAGTCTTTTCCTTTTAAAGCCTTGACTTTGGTAGAGATAAACAAAGGAAGGCATGGAAAGGCTTCTATACACGTCTTCTCCAACCCCTTTGGAAATCTCTCGAAAGCCCTTTCTTTTTCTCTCTCGACTCCGCCGATTCGACTCTTCTAGACTCAATTTCCTTCCTTCACTCCCCCGACCAAAACTCAGGCGAGTCATCTCAATTTCATGCACAACCGATAACCCACCTCAGTTTTCTTATCCTCAATTCAATGAATTGCCTTCACTCGGTTCTCCCCGAGTCGACCCTGCAAATGGGCCAACACAAAGTTCCAATTTCCTCAAGCCTATTGCAATTGGAGCTTCTGCGCAAAGGAAGGTATGGTTTTTTAGTTTCAAGTTTACTTTAATTGTCTCGTAAATTCTTTAGAAGAAGAGCATGATTTCACAAATTGAGCTTAAGAATGGCTAAACTTTATTGGTGTTTAATTCTAATTTCTAAAGCTTTCTACTTAAAAATTAATGGTTGACATGGGATATCTAGGCGATGGAGCAAGGGGAACAAGGAATTTAGCAGAGTTATTTATTAATATCATCATTCCATCTGAATTTGCTTATGATATTGTATCGTTTGATGCTTAACTAAACAATGTAAAACGTGAAGAATTTGAAATTGCCAGGGAACTGCATATTGAGTTTCTATTAGTTCGATTTTAATTCTAGTTACTGCAGACAGAGATGAATTCCAAATTAAATATGATTGCTTCTGCACACATTTGGAATTTTGGTCCAATCAGTTAAACGTAATGGTAGAAAATTGGAAAAGTTGGGGTGAAACTAACTTTAATGAAGAGTCAATTTTTTTCACACTTCTTGTTAAATGAATTAGGTCTAGCCAAACATCATGATGAACAAAAGTTGAGTTCATGCCTTGCACATGTCACTTGCATATGGAAGATTATAAAAGAGTCATCTATGTTATTTGCTGGGGAGGCTTATCATACTATGAACAAATTCTATTTGTCACGGAAACACTTTCACCATCTTTTTTCACACTCAAGACTCTTGTTTGAGGAATCCTAACTGAAGTTTTATTGTTGTGAGCATTGAATTACTGATATTGTTATTGGCTGAATGTGAAACCTTTTACAATAAGTAGAACTGAAAGAACTCATGCATTTGGAATTTTTGAATTTTCCACTTGCTGATTAATGTGATTCTGAGATCTGGATAGGTGAAAGAAAGTGTGGGATAAATTATGAACAGATGTCATTTTTTGTGCATATTCTTGTAATCCCATGCATTGCATGACAGTGGTATACCTTTTTTATGCATTATATCACAGTCAGCATAGTGTTTGCAGTTTTATTAAGAAAAAAATTCTCTGTGGAGATTACACATAGTGTAGTCCTCTTTATTGACAAATGGTACAAACATTTTTCTTTTCTAAAAATGTTTCAGGCAATCACAGGTGGGATGTTTGTTGCTCTCTCTGTCATTATCATGTTCTTAATTCAACCAATTTTTGCACCAGCAGCTTTTGCAACCTTTCAAACTGCTGCTAAAACCAGTGGAACTGCTGCTGCAGCAGTTGGGGGCAGAGTAATCCGTGCTGAATTACTAAGTAGTGCATGGACTGGTTTCTTTTCTGGTTGCTTGCACACCCTGTCAGGCCCTGACCACCTTGCTGCTTTGGCACCATTATCAATTGGCCGTACTCGAATGGAAAGTGCTGTTGTTGGAGCTCTTTGGGGCTGTGGCCATGATGCGGGTCAGGTTGTCTTTGGATTACTATTTCTACTTCTAAAGGACCGCCTCCACATTGAAGTTATCCGGACTTGGGGTACAAGAGTAGTGGGCTTAACATTGCTTGTTATTGGGGCTATGGGTATAAGGGAAGCTTCAGAAGTTCCTGCCCCTTGTGTTGCCTTAGAAAATGATGAGTGTGATGTTAGTGTTTATGAGACACTTGAAAACCCAGCAGTTGGGAAGAAGAAGATTGGTTTTGCTACTTTTGCCACAGGGATCGTCCACGGGTTGCAGCCAGATGCACTGATGATGGTTTTGCCAGCACTTGCTTTGCCATCTCGCCTGGCTGGTGCTGCATTCCTTATTATGTTCTTGCTTGGAACTGTTGTGGCAATGGGAAGCTATACTGTGTTTATAGGCTCATGCAGTCAAGCATTAAAGGATAGGGTGCCCAGAATTACTGAAAAACTTACTTGGGCTTCTTCCCTTGTAGCAATTGCTCTTGGTATTGCCATTCTAGTAAGCCAAATTTTTGGATATAGTCTCTATTGATCCATCTGACCCACCGGCATCAAGATATGCATGGAGCTTCTTTAGCATTAGGGAAGATGTTAGAAAGGCAATTCAGATTTGTTTAGAGCTATATTTCATCTGCGCATCAACTTTAGCTTATTTTGTTTACTTCACTAGTAAAAGTGTTCGAAAAATTCTTTTATCATGGTTAGAATCCCATGTTTGTTAAAGCCATAAGCGAGTTATTTCTGCTTTAACTGTTTGATGCAAGTTCATGTCACGATTTCAAGCATGATTATTAGTCAGGCCAATTTTCAATAAAAACATGAAAATCTGGTTTGTTTCTGATTAAAGATGTTACAATTTGCAATTTGCAATTTGCTTTTTTCCTTTTTCTTTTTTCTTTTTCTTTTCTGAGTTCTTAATTTAGAAGCTTGCTTTTTCATTTCCATTTTAAACGAAATAGAGAATCAAGAAAAAAGCCAAAAAGTCCAATAAGACTTGTCTGGTAGGAAGGACTGAAGGAGTGTATGTAATGGAATTAGCTTTCCAAATGAGTTAACAGTACACTGGGACAGAGAGGGTAGGGTTGTGAATCTGACATAGTATTCAATCTCTCTCTTGTCACTGCCAAACCCAAAAATAATTGCCATAAATCAGACCAATTTGAATAATCAAATCAACCTTGCATTCCATATGCTACCACTGCTGCCTATTGAAAGGGTCTGGCAATAACTCCAGGAATGGAAAATAGATGCTCTGTCCTATTCCTGAAATTTCTGTTCAATTCATTGTTTTTTTTCCTTGTTTAAATACGTTTTCGATCTAAACCCAGACTACCTAAAAAGGCCAAAAATAAAAGAGGGAAAAAATAGAGACCAATATCTAACATCCACATGGGTTTATGTTCACCGTCATCATCAGATTTTCTGTTTTGTTCCTTTTTTTTTTCTTTACTCACTTTACCCGGAATTTTTTTTGCTACTGCTTAAGAAATCAAGGCCTCTATACAAGCTTTCTTTGCCGTTCTACAAACGGGGCAAGAATCAAGAAAAGCTGCACAATCCTTGCATGAACAAAGATGTCTGCAAGGAAGGAACAAAACGCACGAAGTTCGAGAATTGCAGCATTTGCAAACCATTGTCATCATCTTTCTTGGTCTTTCTTCGTCTTGTTCTTGTCCTTGATCGGCAACAAGCCCTGCAAAACCTCTGTTTTCCTCTGTTTCCATTCCTTCTCTGTTCACTTCACAGCATGATTCTGCATCATCTACTCCATTGTTAAAACAAGAAGAAGCTCGCTCTCTTAGCTGTTCAATCGCGTTGTTTAAAGACAGTACCATTGCTTCATTTTCCTGTGCCACTATTTGCCATGCTTGGTTCTCCATCTCAAGTTTCTTCAACAGATTTTGTAGCTCCATTGTTTTATTTGTTGCTTTTGCTATCTCTTCATCCTTTTGTCTAAGCAAAAGAGATGCCTTTGATTCAATTCTATTTACCATGACTGCAGCTTGTTGCTTTCTTTGTTCTTGCAGTAACAACCTCAATCTCTCGTTCTGAATGAAAGTAAACAAAAAATTATAAACAACCCAATTTTTAAAAAAAAAATTAAAGAAAGGATCTTTAAACAGAAATCAAAATAAAGATTGTTTTATGTTTGCTCTACCTGTGATGTGATAAACTGATCAATCTCATGTCTTTGATTCTCAACTTGAGAAACCGTGCTTTGGCAATACATCATTGATTCACGATTGTTGCTGTTGTTGTTGTTCTTCAAAGGGGAGGGAACAAGACTGTTGTCAAAATAAAGACTTTGATTCCTTGGCTGCTGATTTTGAAGTTGCTGAAACTGTTGCTGTTGCTGCAATTGTTGTAGCTGCGATTTCTGTTGAAGACTGAAACAAAATTGATTAAACCCACCAACACCGCCACAACCATTTTCAATCCAATCCTGAGAACCGGACAATGGAAACCCAATATTATCTGAATACAACTGCGCTTGTATGGCCATTCTCTACTTTTCTTCAATCAACCAACCAACCAGAAACCCCTCAAAAGAACAAAAAAAAAAAAAACCTTTTCTTTTACCACATATCAGATCAAAAACTCAAACGGCTTTTCTCCTTTGGATCAAAGAAACTAAAGAAACTCTCTATCTCCCCCTCCTTTTGTTTGATATTCCAAGGACGCATAGGAAACAAAAAGCAGATCAAGGGTGGTGGTGTATATTTATAAGAGAGGTATATGGGGTGAGGTCAGAGGTGTGAAATCTATATATATATATATATATATATATAATATGAAAAGAATGGGATGAATTTTGATTGTATTCAAGTAACTGAAAAAACCTTGAAAAGGAAAGAGAGAGAAAGAGAAAGCCTAGGAGGGTACTATTTTCTGCCATATTTTTCTCTCATAAGAATCGTATAAAAAGGCATTAAATGAGAGAGAGAGAGAGAGAGAAGAAGGACACCAAATTACCAATGCCATGTATGGGACGAGGTAAGCATCGACGTACACATGCAGATTTTATGAGTAAACTATTATGGGGTCAGAGATTTCAGAGGCGTTTTGTTTGTTTGTTTTGCTTTGAATGAAAATAAAATAAAATGAAAATTCCATTCCAAAGTGGATTTATTTATTCGTTTCTTGGGTGAACAAAAGAAAGATAAACGCTTTGAATTGGTCAGATATATATATATATATATTTTTTTATTTTTTGAGATAGGGTTAAGGAATCAGAACTGTGTGTCAGTTCAGTCATTTGAAAAGCCTGAAAAATGGGATTCTTATAATAATTCTCCTTTATTTTTTTCTTCGATTTCTGCATTTATTTTTTGGAATATAAATAATTTATATAAATTTATTTTTTTTCGATGTCATCGAGACTTCGTTTTCCATCTATTTTTGTCATATACCGCAAATCTTTCAATTTCTTTTTTTTTTTTTTTAGATTATGATTAAAAATTTAAAACTTTATATTTCTAATTTTAGAATTCAAAACCTTCGATATTAAAATCAATTTCAATACTATTTGATGATTAATCTTTTAATTTTGCCACGTCAGAGTTGAAAATTTATTTAGCAAGAAAGACTATCTGGAATCCAGCGTAAATCATAGGGTTCTTAGTTAACATTGCCAAAATAAATGAGAAATTATTGGGTGATTTTAATGAGAAAAGTAAAAAAAAAAAAAGGAGGTCCACTCCTTCAAGTTAGATTTGGAATTTTATTATAATTAGGTATAAATTTTGTTCGATAATAATCTAAACGACTGAGTTTTTAAGGAGATAAAATCAATGAAACACACACAATTTCTAGAAACAGTCAAAGCAAATTTTTAGGGTTAATTTATATACATGCATGAAAATAAATGCTAGTTGAGTTATGGAACAAATCTAAACCCTAAAATTAACTACCCTTCACTGAAACTAAATTTGAAGATATTTTTAATAATTACATAAAATTATCTTGTATACTAAACTTTCACTATATTTGCTTATTAGATTGTGAATAAAATTAATAAATTAACATAATTACCAAATGAAAATATCTTAGATCCATCATAAAATATTTCATAAAATTTAAATGTAATCGAATTTTATAAAGTCGTAATCCAATAAAGTCATATGATAATAAGCTATATATATGTTTAGCAACATTATATATAAGGAAAAGAAAATCTTACTTTAAATTTTATCCAAAAGCTGAAAGGATGAATTTGATTCCCTTGAGAAGAATTGAACTAAATTTGGAGAAATTTAAAGTCGGTGGATTTTGCCCCAAATCCCCAAATCCACAACAACCCCTCTTCCACCCTAGATTTCTTATCTGATAAATTTTTTAGGCCAAACCCACATTTAAAAAAAAAATATTTTGCCCATGTGATAAAAAAGGCTTCTTATATTAAAGTAAAGATAATGATGCCTATGCCAAAATTTTGCCTTTTACCCCTTTTCTGTACATTTATTAGTTACTATATACGTTTTAACAGTTCATGTATCTTCTCAATATTGAATGCTCCTTACTTTTATGGTAAAGAATCCAATAAAATTTTTTTTTATTTTTAATATTTCTTTAAAGTAATGTGTTATTCTGACAAAAAAAAAAGATAATTTCTCAATTAAAATATATTTGGGTTTTTTGCCATTGAGTTGTTGTTCAATCAATTCTGATCAATTAAAAGAAGATAGATATAGTTCCAAACTATAACTCAATTATCTAACCATTTGAATTTGAATTGCCTTTGAGAAAAGGTCTGATATCAATATCGTCAATGAGTTTGGTTGGGGTTTGTACTCATCGCTTTTTGTGACAAAGATAAAATGGCCTAATCTGATATAGACTAGTTGCCCCAAAAGCAAGTTTAAAGTCTAAATCTCTCTCTAACATATACATATATATATTTGAAAATAGCCCATGAATCAAAATTTCATGTAAAACAGTGGAAATTACTTGGCAACGAGAATCTATAACTCTTTTCGTGGAAGATGATCCGTCGCTCTTGTACTCCACCACATGCTTGAACTTGCCAATACAAAATCAACACTTTGTCCAACGGATCCTAAATCACGGAAATTTTGTCTAATGTCAGGAAGATTCTATAGGGGTCCAACATGCAGAGAGAGAGAGAGATGAAAGTCCATGGAAAAATCCTGGTTACAGAAACGCAGTTCCCTATGGGTTTTTTTTTTTTTCAAATACTGTTACATTTACGTATATAAATATACTAAAGGGGAAAAGGGGTGGCTATCTTTATTTTGAAAGCGTTGTTGCCGTTTGAATTCGAGGAGGAAGCAGAGAGGAAATTAACATGGTGAGAGCAGCAATGGCACATATGGAGTGGGGGTGGCCCCATGTATTGCTCACCAACCGTTACCTCGTGAGTCCTATTCTTATTCCCCCTTCATCATCCCTTTCCTGTCTGCCAGGCTATTCTGTATCCTTTGGTAGACCATCTGAAATTGTGAAAACCCCTAGATCAACCGCAAGTCCCTAGCTAGCTCACTTCACCTCATTGACCAGCTACTCTTTTTTTATTATTTTAATTTGGGATTTTTTGTTTTTTTGGGGTGTTTGCAAAAATTCAAAGCCCATTGTCCTATTTGGTGCGAAGTGTTGCTGCAACTTCCCAACTACTTCTCTTTGTTTTCGTTTGCTTTTGGCAAAGTGATTTGATATAGACACACTTGGGGTTCTCAACTCCTCACTTCCCATAATGGAGGCCGTCCCCACTTCAAAAGTTGTGTTTGAATGATGCTTCTTAGGCCGAAACTATCAGCATTGAAAGGGCCACCAGGCCTTCTACTTTCTCCATGTTTTTCAAATTGATGATGATTTAACCCTTTCTTGTGTAGGAAACACGTTCATTACTTAATCAGTGGTTAATATAAATGCACTATTCTATTAACGAGGAGGTGAAATGAAAGTTTGACACACATTTCAAGCATCTGTTTGTTAGGACTTAAAGTAAATTTTTTATTCGAAATTGTTGATATTTGATTATTAAAATTAAATATTTCTATCAACAAATCACGTAATTATTAATTAAGATTTAAGTATTTTCAAATTATCTATAATTTTTTTTTAAATAACTTAGTCTAAATTCAGAAGGCAGCCAAGATTTGATTAAAAATGCAATATTGAGCTTTCATATCTTGGAATCACATTAATTGCGCCAAAAAATTTTCAATAGGGCAGATGGGCTTGTTTTTCTACGTGCCTTACTAAGCATGCATTGACATAAAGTCCCCCCCAGAATTAAGGGTCCATTAACTTTCATCATCATTAGCTAAACATATGAATTGGTGAATGATTTTGTCTTCCTTGTTTGTTTCAAACAAAATCTCAAGTTCTCCACCTAATTCTTCAAAACCATTCAACTATTGACCAACTCAAATTTGAACTAATATACTTAAACCCATTGAAGATCTTGACAATTCAAAATCATATGTTCAATGATTCGTATTCCGTATACGTACATAAAGATAAGCAGTTTCTTTATTAAGGAAAATGAAATTGTTTGCATGGGAGAAAACTGGGACTAGACTATCAATGCTTTGGCAATTTAATGAGTTGTTTTATTAATGGGTAGACTTTGAAAGAGATGCGACGGTGACTTGAGGAGTTCTTGTTATACCACCGAGGCTGCACGTAGCTGAGAGGTAAGGACCCATCCTCTGTGACCCACCACTACATTTAAAGTCGTACCTTGTGACTGAATGGGACTTTCTTTGCCCAGTTGCCCACCATTTGAGACTTGGATTGCTAGACCATTCACTGCAAAACGTTCTTTTATGGACCACCCTAATGCCTCTCTCATGACATTTTGGAAGAAAGAAACAAAAAGGTTTTTAAGATAATCATAACTGCTCGAATTGTTAAAATGACACAAGCATGATTCAGGCATGAACTGAAATGATTGTAACATTTTAACAATATAACATAGCTTCTTCTATTTCCATTTTGACTATAAATATACATGGAGTGTTAAATATGATTTTCATCACATAGAAAGATAATTAGCATTCAAATTGAAAAACTGAAATATATTAATTATTAACTTAGGAGTCTCGAGAGAGACATGTATGGGGTATAGCAACTTGACTAGGTCATCACACGTTGAAAATTTATGTGGATCCATTATGGTATGTATACATATAGAGTTTAGACCCATATTTTTAAAACGTATTTTATGAACAAATAGTGCATTGGGAAACATGTATATGCATGGGGATAAGCATCTTGACTATAATTAAAAAGCAAAACTGGTGATACATATCTGGCATGGTCTGGTTTTCACAGCAAACCTGCAGTATTTGTTGCTTTCTTTGTCTGTGTTTGTTCAGCAGCCATAGATGCATGCTTCTAACAATTAACCAGTAACTATAATACAAGAGCAAGCCACTGTTACACGTGGAAGCATATGGAGTTAGTGGACTGGAAACATATAGAGATCATATACATTCAATCATCCATGTTATAGGTTGCATAATATATATAAAATAATTGCGATGACTGGATCCACTGTATATGCGTCTGCAGATATAGGGATTCTCAACATAAAAAAAGAGAAAAAAAATTCAGTACTGGAAGGTTCTGATTAAATATTCCACTCACCTAGGTATTACTAGTCTTAATCTTATTCAAATCGAAATTATAAAAAAAAAAGTACTCAATTCTAAATGTAAATACTAAATACACTGTGTATACAAGTTTCAAGACTAGTAGTTGAAGCTGCAAAATTGATGTAAATCAAGGAGTGAGAAAATTAAAGAGGCATTTTTTTTTTCTGAAAGATGAACTACTAACTGAAGATTCTCTTGGTTATAGGAGCTATGACAATGGGTACTAGTAGCAAAGTTAAGAATCCATGGCAGCTAAACTTGCCCCTTGCATTACGAGTCTTGGTTGTATGAACATGCAGATCTAATTTCACAAGTAAAAACCAGTAAATGGAATCAATAGCTTGTTCAAAACAAAAAGGAAAGGAGATGTGGGACAGGAAAAACCCTTTAAAACATGACCTCTAATAAGTGACTATTATATGTCTTTAGACTTCTCCAGTCCTCCGATGATCAGTTTTCAACTCAACTGAAAATTCCAAGAGGTATATGTCTAGTAACTGCGAGGGAATATTAGAGATCAATATATCAGCATGAAAGCATGATGAGAGAAGCTGAAGACTTTGTAATTTGCAGATTAATTATTCTCCCTTTAATAAGTAAGAATTACCATGTAGTTATGTTGCGCTCCAATGTTCCTATAAAAAGAAAAGGATTATTGCAGATGGCAAATCTGAAGTAGTGAATGCCTTCATCCTTTTTCTGATTTTTAGGTTTGTTGGGCCATCCTGTTGCACGTCTCATGAAGGCAAATAAATAAATACTACTAGTAGCATAAAAAAAAGGGTTCCTATTTTGTTCCATGTTTGTTCTCTCGTCACAAAAGAGAAAGAGTTGGTTAATGTGACCCATGCAATATGTCAGGTGATCTCAAATTTCTACATTGGAGACCGACACACGCAAGCCATGTGTAGTGTAGTGTCTTTGGTGGAGTCCTATGCTGCTTTCTTTAAATTCTGGTACTTTTTCAATGCTGCCGCTCACTAAAGGTTAACGAAGAACAAAAAAAAAAAAAGAAAGAAAATTTGCCTTAGAGTGCTTCTCGTGCAACTTTGACTGCATAATTTTTTTTCTTTGCTGCTATCATCAATCTATACGTGGATGACTCCAAGTGGAACACACTCTCTCTCTTTCCCTCATTCTCTGTAGAAACATCGTACCATACCCTTATCCTTTCGGTTTGAATCTCTCGGCATGGCTTGTAACGTTTCTTTAAAGCAAGCAAGATCTGCTTTTCTAAATTTGACTTATTCTAGTTTCCGAGAAACTCACTTCCACCATAACTAGCCACGAACAGATCATTGACCCTGACCGACCCTTCTTTTCTTTTCTTTTTTCTAGTAATGAGAAATAGAGGGACCCTCCTGTTCCTTCTTTTTGATGTTTGAAAATCAAACAAGAAATCACATACTTGCAATAAAGTCGTGCGCATCAATATCTGCCGTATATGGCTTTGTTTATAACTTTAAAAGATTGTATTAATTGTAGCTCAAGCAAGTTAACATTAACACAAAGCACTCACCCGAAAAGCTTATCCATGGGAAACATGCTCAACTGGGATTGCATTTGTTACATATTTTGGGCTGGGACCATTATAAAATTGAATCTTTGGGGCTTAAATCCCATAGTAAAATATCATAGATGAAAGTGCCTCCTAATTATTGTGTTACATGATCATATATTGTTGTGACGGAAAAACACAGGCTTACATAGTGAACCGATAGTCAAAGGTTTGAAACAAATTTCAATCTCGACTTGGGAACGTTGTCCTGAGTTCTATTTTCCAGCAGAAAGATGAGTGAAAAGAGTCAATCTGTTTTCTTCTGTTGGGGGATAATCCGATGCCATGGTCTACTGATATAAAAATTCAGTCAAGGAAACACTTTTTCAGTCATTCCACCAACATCTATGAAAGTAGACAACTTACTCTATGAATCTTTTTTCTGTCAACAAGTCATTACTGTGATTGCTTCCTCAAACAGCAACTATTGGATAAAATTTGTGTAAAGATGTCAACAAATTCATGAATTAATGCATCTGAATTTTACTGATAATGTTGTTGGCTCCTTTCACATGGATCGGATTGGTGCTTGCCTAACAAGTGGGCTTGAACTTGACACATTTCTACCAAAAAAGATAAAAATGGGGCCTGCAAATAGTTTACTTTTTGAAATGGATTTACAATTTCATTCATTCACGAGACCCAACATATTCCACCGCCCATTTCAGGGAAGTCACTCAAAAAAATTGATAAGGCCCATGAGGGACATGACTATCTTCCACGGGAAAGATTGCCACTTTGTAGTTATCCTCACGCCACATGTGATTGATACCATCCTTTCATCTCTCGCCCAGTAATGAAATCGAATGACTTGGAGGGATAATCATCAACGTAATATGTAGCAAATTTGTAAATCCAACAGCCTTATGGAAATTGGTCAATTGGGCTTAAAACTTAAATTGAGCAAGGTCTGTTTATAATGGTGCTCTAGTATCGACTATCGACCATATAAAGCTGGTTCCAAAAGGAACCAAATTTCTTCCCTCAACTTTTTCACCAACAGACACTATACCAGATTATCTTACTATCTGTAAGAACTTGTAACAATTCACAAATATATCTTTATTATTTTCTAAAATGATTTTCCAGATATAAAATCTGACTATACATAAACAAGTAATTAATATTGATGTTACTTGTTTTTACATATCTTCATACTAAAAGAAGCGTGTTTGAATTCCCTTCTTCAATCAAATCAATCCCAAAAAGAAAAGGAATAGAAACATAAAGCAACTCTCTATAGTTCATTGTCATGTACATGTCTTTAGTCTTCGCAATAAAGCAACTTGGGCTTTTTCCTGTATTATGTGGGCTGGATTGAAAGAAAAAGGCAAAGTCCTGGGACCCATTGTATCAAAATTTTCAAAAGGGCCCACCCACCACTGTACCCAACTTATGGGACCCAACACAAAAGCCCCGGTTCCCAACCCCATATCATTACTCTTTGACACTAAACCAAAAGCCAATGCGATGGCATGGATAGCTAGATGATCAAAGCTCAACTGAAGTCCACAGTTGGGTAGGGCCACAAACCGAAGCCGAAGCGCGAAATCATCCTTATCTGGTGGCAAACGACAAAAGAAGTGGACCTCGACACCCCGCACACATTTCTGTCCAGAGTCGGTGTCGTTACTCCCATTGCATGGGCAACCTCGTAAAAAACTCAAAATTATCTATTCTCTACATTCACCATCAGTAAAACTTAGACACGTGGCGCAAACTTTGAAGAACACAACAATCAAACGACATATCTATGAAGGCCGTAAACCTCACCAAGTTAAAGCCCTCTTCTATATAATGTGGAGGGATTCCTACCTCACCTGTATTATATGATTATCATACTGTCATTAATTATCAAACTTGAACAGGAAACTTTTTTGAAAGGATATTTTGGTTTGCAGCATTCTTCTCTTGTATAAACTGAGAAATTCTTCTACAGTTAACTTTTACCATCTGTTTTTCTTTATTTTTAGTTACTCCAATTATCAAAAGAGAGACAAACACTTTAGGAAAGAACACACGAGAAAAACTAAAAAAAATGGGTGTTCTGGATCATGTTTCTGATCTGTTCGACTGTTCTCCTGGCAGTTACAAGCACAAGAAACGTAAGCAGTTGCAGGTACATCTCTTTAAGCAAATCCTTTTTAACTTCTGGGTTTTGGGTTTAATCTTCGGTAAAAGATACTTCTTTGATATATAACTAGATCAAGAAATTTGCTGGATATATATATATATATATATATATCAACTAACTAGTTAAGGAATCTCTTTTCTTTTAAAGTTTGGGTTTTCATTTCTGGTTCTTAAATGACTAGATTTATCTCGCTAGGTTTCGGATCTGCTAATCAGAATGTCAAATTTTTTTTGTGTCCTTTTGGGATGGTTTTTCCTTCGTTGATCTGGTAAATCAAATCTGAGAAATCTGAAGTACTACTTACTGCCAGTATTCAACTTGGTGGTTTTAGAAATTGTGGAAATAGGAAAATCCAGGGAGTCAATACACAAAATCATTAAAGAAAAGGAATTATTAGCAAAGAAAGTGAAGGCTAAAATAATTTTCCAGGGGAAAGCTGATTTACTTTTTAAAAAATATAGAAGTTTCTTGGTTTATTTTAATGCAAATTGGCTCTATGCGTCAATATATATTTTTTTAGGACGTTAGTAACCGCTTTCCAGTCTGTACTGTTTCTGTTTCTCACCAATCAGTCGGTATACGTTTCCTTTTTGGAGATAAATGAATCAAATTAAACAGAGTATACAAAGAATACTGGTAGACAAAATCACTATAAAATAAAAAAGTTGCAAACTTTTGTTCGAGTGGAAGGTTATTTTGGGACATTACTTTAAATGTCAGACAAACGACAAAACACCTTGAAGATGATCTTTGCTTCCAGGAGATATCTCGGTGGTTAGCTGTTTTTGTCATCTCCTGACATGGGGCTTTTTCTGTCTTGTCATTGCTCTGACGCTGTAACTTGTCTTTTACTGATTTGTTTGATCAGACGGTGGAGATCAAGGTGAAAATGGACTGTGAAGGATGTGAGCGCAAAGTTAAAAAATCTGTGGAAGGAATGAAAGGTGTGACGCAAGTGGACGTTGAACGTAAGGCCAACAAGTTAACAGTGGTTGGATATGTCGACCCAGCAAAGGTCGTTGCGCGCGTGGCACATCGGACTGGCAAGAAGGTAGAGCTATGGCCCTACGTGCCTTATGACGTGGTGGCTCACCCTTATGCTCCCGGGGTTTACGATAAGAAAGCCCCAGCTGGGTACGTTCGCAACGCTGAGGACCCGCAGGTATCGCATCTCGCTCGAGCTAGCTCCACTGAAGTTAGATACACCACAGCTTTTAGCGATGAGAACCCTACTGCCTGTTCTATCATGTGATTGATTGAAATAAAAAGAAAAAAAAAATGGTACTGTATCAAATATTTTGTGTTAGTAGTGAATTAACTTGTGTGTTGAAAATTTGTCTTGGTTTGAGGATTTGGTCGTAAATTGTACTATTGGCTCTATTCTATTAATGGTGTATTTTGGATATTTTGATCTGTTGAATCAAAATTTTTAATTAGTAGTAAATTATGTAGTAAAATTGCTTGGAGGAAGAGATAGCTTTCAAATTTTAGTTTTAGAAGTATTAAACAAAAAATGGGTTATGGTTTTTATTTGTAAATAGAAAAAAACAATGAGATATATATATAATAATTAGTTATAATGATATCTCATTAATTAAGAAAATAAAAAATACTCAAAATTTTAAAAATAAATATTAATTAATTACATGATAATTTTACTCATATTTATTAAGGATGTGATTACTTTTTATTTTAATAATTAATGAAATATCATTGTATGTTGACTGAAAATGTAGAGTAGTTCTATAATAAAAGATTTGATGCAAACAAAGTATTGTTAGCCATGTAAGTTGGAGGATGGGAAGAAAGGAACAGTAACGAAGATTTCATGCAAAAGGAAAGTGAGTGGAGATGGTTCACAGGTCATTTTCACATTTAGTTGGATCTGTGAAGTGGGAACATTCGGATCCATAATAAATTTGAGCTGCAAAAATGGTATGGATCATAACGTTTAAAGTGGTCAACAATTCACAGCTTTTACCTGCACAAATGAACGCTGAAGGGGCCATTGATTTCCTGGCTTATTTCTCATCTGCCATACATTCTGTAATGTTGTACAGCGAAAACCCATCACTTGTTTCAACTTGTCTAGTTTACAGGGGGACCGAGATTTAGATAAATCATAATTGAATGGTTGGAATGTCTGGCAATTTGTAGTTTCTCCAAGTGTCCAAGCAACCCCACGATGGATAAAATTCAAGAAGTGATATTTTCTAAATGATTTGGCCTAAGAAATTTGTGATAAAACGACAATCTAACATAACAGTCGTTCAAAGTAAAGTGGTGAAATAACACATGGCTTCGTTCAGTTTCAACCGTTATTCTAAAACGATAAAGATCAAAGGCTATTGAAATAGACCGTCTGGTGCAACAGATAAACAATGGTTTTTATTTCCACCGCCCAACCAATCTCGAACTGGAACAGTAAGGGTGTTTCCAATTGCCTGCCACCTGTGCCGGAAGATCTAACCAAGAAGTAAACGTTGCACCGACTTCATGATCCTAAATATGCTTTGCGGTTCTGACGAGATTCCAGGTTTCAAAGATTCCTAGGGAAAGAACTGTTCCAAATTCCCATTGTATTGGTCAACCAAGCAACTTATAATTATACACTCATAAAATTTCTCATATATTCGTAATTGCTTCAATTTTTTTATTTTATTTTTATTTTGCTTTGGAGGGTCTCGACTCTCTTGTACTTTTTCTTGGTGTATTGATTAAATTATTTGAAATTCATAAAAGATCTTGTTTTTTTTTTTTTTTTTATAATATCATTTAGTCTTGTGGTAGTATTTAATTTGAAGTTCCCCTTTCGATACAGCATTTCTTTATTGTGCCAATACATACTTAAATTTCTTCTTTTTATATATGTTCACACAACTCAATACCAACCATAACAGTTAAGAAGTTGTTATTGCTATATAGATCTTACCATGGAATAATGGCAGCTATTTGACAATATAATTCAATATTTTAATCATTGATGTGAGAGTTTTTGTTGTTTTGATGAATACCAAGTTTTTTTTTTTTTTTTTACTTGAGATATAAGCCAATAAAATTAGATTTATTGTAACTTTACCTCTCTTACTTTTTATGTAGTAGCTATCTTTTTTTTTTTTTTTAATTTAGAATAAAATTTTCATTTATCCAGAAAATGAAACTTTTTCATAATAAACAATAATGTTTTAAAAAAAGATAACAATACCTATATTACTTTTTTTGACCAATAATATTAATAATATTTGAATTTAACTTATCAAATAGTAAATATTCTTATATATATATATATGCAAAAAAATTTCATTGTAAATTTTTGTATTGGAAAAACATCTCAAAGCTCCAAAAGGACCAAAACTTAATGTTGGTTTTCCCTAAACTCCATGCTTTTTTGGTGGTTTAAGGAGTCCTAAACTCTATTCCACTTTTTTTTTTAAATGTAAACTTAATTCAAAGTTTAATCTTAGTTAAAATGTATTCTTATATAAATTTAATTTAAAAAAGTAAAATTCCTTGTGGTTTATTGGCAGAGTTGAATTTTTTCTACTAATAAAGGTTCAATACTTGATAGCCTTGATTATAAAATTTTTCTCTTAATTAAAAATTTATTATCGTATAAAATTAATTTAATAACATTAAAATTTGTTATTAGAAAATCTGAATTATAAAGTTGTATCATTTTCTTAATGAAAGGCCATGCAATTGGCAGGCCTAAGCCTGGTCTCCAAGGTCCAGCTCACCAATGCCTCTAGTCTTGGGCCGTAGGCTGTCTTGGTCTTCTTATGGGCCTACCGTTAGTGTTATCACGTATAGAAAATCTCAGGGAAGAACCGAATCCAACCGGGCCGAGGGACCATGGCAGACGATTCAGAGATGAACCCAGATCAGTTAGAGGAAGAGTTCACCGTGTGGAAGAAGAACACCCCATTCCTCTATGATCTCGTCGTTTCTCACCCTCTCGAGTGGCCTTCTTTGATTGTCCACTGGGTCCCATCTTCGCCGAGCCCCTGCGGAGCCGACCCATCTTTTACCGTCCATAAACTCGTCCTCGGGACCCACACCAGCGGTGGCGCCTTGGATTTTCTCATGATTGCCGACGCAGTCCTCCCTACCCTTGCCGCAGAATCCACTTTTTGGCGCTAAAAATGATGACCCAGTTGTCCCTAAGGTTCGTTGAGTTTCTAGTTTCCTATTAGTTATTTTTGTGGGTACCGAGTGTTCGATGATATTTCTAGATGGAAGCATTGAATTATTGACTCTGATATTTAGGCACTCAATTGTTCTATGAAATTACTAGTTCTCTCTCTCTCTCTTTTAACTACATTAACTAACTGGAATGCCAGATTAAGTTTGTGTTATCTAATGGAATTACTAGCTGTAGCTGAAATTGGTTGGCTTTTGATAGGTGGAGATAACACAGAAAATGCGTGTTGATGGGGAAGTGAACCGGGCTAGGTGTATGCCTCAGAATCCGGTTATTATTGGTGCAAAGACCAGTGGCTGTGAGGTTTTGTTTGATTACACCAAGCAGGCAGCAAAGGAGCAAGGGGGTGAATGTGATCCTGATTTGAGGTTGAGGGGTCTTGACAAGGATATGGATTGTCTTGGAGTCCGCTTAAGGAGGGTTTTCTTGTGAGTGGTTCACAAGACCATAAGATATGCCTGTGCGACTTGTCTGTTTGGCCTCAAGATAAGGTTCTTGATGCAATGCATGTTTACGAGGTATTTATGGGACTTGCTCTTTTGTTTTATAGAAAATGCTAGGATTTTAACCTTTGTGAGTTTCAGTTTGATTATGAGATATATGAATGTCCTTGTTGGGTCATGAAAGTGTGGTTGAAGATGTGTCGTGGTATTTGAAGAATGAGAATATATTTGGTTCTTCAGGTGATGATTGTCAGTTGATAATCTGGGACTTGCGCACTAACCAAACCCAACATTGTTAAAGCTCATGAGAGAGAGGTGTGTTATAGTATTTTTTTCAGTTTTATGTTTCAATGTCCTTTTGATCATCTGATAAGAAATGTTCTTTTTGTGTCTCAGATCAATTATTTGTCTTTCAATCCATATAATGAGTGGATTCTGGCCACAGCATCTTCTGACTCTACTGTAGGTTTGTTTGATCTGCGAAAGCTGACCATGCCCTTGTATGTTTTAAGCAGTCACACGTAAGTCTGCTGTCTCTCAGATTGATTCCGGGGTTTAGTATGCTAAAAGCATTAAATCCTTTTACTGCCCGTATTTCTAGTTATGCGAACAATTATGCGTTAGATACTCCACAAACCAAATGGTACATGAAATCATTGAAATATAACTTCTCACCTTGGATTTGTGTTTTACAGTGGAGAGGTCTTTCAGGTAGAATGGGATCCTAATCATGAGATGGTGCTGGCATCTTCTGGTGATGATAGAAGATTGATGGTTTGGGACCTTAACAGGTAGTTTACATATGGATTGATGCTAGGAATGTGTTCAATATAATTTGTTCTACTTTTCATGATATCACATGCTTTGCTTTCCATTTTCTTTTTGCTTTCAACTTTTATTCGACCACATTATGATACAGTATAAAAGTTTTCCCTATTGAACTGTCTTGTCTTGCATTTGGTAGGAGCGATATCATCAATTTTAATTTCATTAAATCTGTTGTACATCCGGGGATTGACCATCGCACAAACCCAGACTGCTGAATTTTTTCTTCTCATGGACTTTATCATGTCTGGGATGTTCCTAAGATGATTAATACAACTTTCCACAAAAAAGATTAATAATTCAGGTCACAGCTACTAACATTGTTTCATTTGACCTAAAAAAAAACGTTGTTTCATTCAGAAACATTATCCAACTCTCTTTCTCTCCCTCATGACTTATTATTGGTGTATCGTTGGCTTGCAGGATTGGGGAAGAGCAATTAGAAATTGAGTTAGATGCTGATGATGGCCCACCCGAGCTTCTATTTTCTCATGGCGGCCATAAAGCTAAGATATCAGATTTCTCATGGAACAAAAATGAGCCATGGGTGATTTCAAGTGTAGCTGAGGATAACACTCTTCAGGTCTGGCAATTGGCAGAGAGTATATATCGCGATGATGATGACTTGCAAGCTGCTGAGGACCATCCATAGTCCATAGATATTGGCTTCAGAGATTAAGGATGACCTTTAAGTGAGTTAATGTGAGTTATAATCATGTCTTCCATGTCAACGACATCAAGTAGTCTTTAACATGTCTAAATTCATATTCAAACCCTCTATTTTTTAAGCTTTTTGTTCTATTCAAGGCTGGTTTACTGTTGACCTAAATCTGCTGTAAAGCAGTGAGGTAAAGGGGGTGATTGGGTTTACCAAGCCCGTAGTTGGGGGCTAATCCCCTTGCGACTCGAAGAACAAGAGCATCTAGTAACTCTTCGCTGAGTCCTTTTTCAAATACGTGAATCAAATATCAAAACCGTTTTAATGCCCAAGATTAGAGGCGAAGAGCCTCTAAACGTTATGTCTGCGAGATGACCGGAGGAAACCACTGATGGTTACGTCCTCCAAAAATAACTTAGCGTGCTACCTCTTACCGTATGAGAATGAGCTTTAGGTCTTTTAACCTCTGACACAAACCTTCATTCTAGGGTTTTGTCACATACAATCTTGTAAAATTTTGTATTGCTAATCCTCATTCCCCAACATTGCCCCTTCCCATCTCCCCAAAGTGTCTATGGTTCCTTTGATTTTAAATGTATATTTCCATTTAAATCTACAAACAAAACCACCAAAAATTGAGTAGAAAAGGGCTCTTCTCAACCAAAAAATATAATAATAATAATAATGAAACAAATTGGACTTGTAGCAGATTGCAATGAACAAGACTTATAATTATTGAATTGTCAACCTAAAAAATTCAACGATTTTTTTTTTTTTTTTAAATTTGAAAGCCACATTTCTCTTTCCATTTTGTTTCAATTGTAGGATTGTAGCAAGCTAGACGCCGGCTACTCTAGGGGGCAATTATCAGTATAGAATAAATCGTAGTGATTAACCATCCCATCTTTTACTACTATCAGTTTTCATCAGACGACTGTTGATCAAAACCTCAGTTAAAAAGATGGCCCTTCCCTCTTGAGTAGGCATCTCACAGCCTTCCTAAACAGAATGCTTATGGCAAAAGCAAACTTACTGTGCTTAGTTGATGCCATGCAAAACCGGAGTAGGAAGGGCTGAAAGTTATGAAAGCTAATTTGTAGCCTCCCATGTGAATCACAAGCTATGACTGCAAGAATTGAAACTAGTAACTCACCAGCTCAGGGCTCACAGTATTGAAACATCAAAGATATTCCACCTTCCCTAATTCTGTGATTCAGCAATAAAAGAATTCATATAGCTTAGAAAGACAGAACTAGAACTCAACCCAGGCTAAAGGTAAAATGAAAAAAACACTGCACACAAGCACTAATAAATTTTTAAGAAAATCAGCAAAGCATAGCATCATTGATGATGGTAATTACTGATGGATCTCATACATAGCCGGTACGAAGACTGGATAGGGCATTTTATTGACTTGAGTTTAGCTTGGCAAGCAACCAGACTGATGGCCACTATTCTTAAATACTACAACCTATAAATCCATAAGTTTCAGCTTTACAAGTTTGTTGGCTTTAAACCATAAACTAAGAAGACCACCACATCTAACAACCCATAAGTAGGACTAAAAAAACAAAAAATAACGGACAGATAATAATAAAGAAAATAAAAAAAGCAATGCAACCTGAGGGAAGGTGATGCATCCCAAGAAAGCTGCTTGTTGGAAGACAAATATGTATCCCACCAGAATATGGATAACGTTTATCTCAACAGTTCTTCAATCTGCTGTAGCTGCACAAACACCTACCAAGAAAATAAATCAGTATCAAAGCAACAACATACTCAAAAGCAGAGTGTTACACATTGTATACAGCTATATTCAGTTTGGAAACAGTCAATACAACTCATGGTTGCAAGAACAAGTTCCAATATCTGTGAAAAGGACTCTCTCTGATTACAGCTCACACACAAAAGGGCTTGGACATGTCTGACACTCAACAACAAATATGCCATTTTTCTCTATACTTCGAACATTGCTCAGTACTATGTGCAACCAAGCCCATTTAAAAAATAAAGAAACCACTAGCATTTTATACTTTTAACAATTTATGTGGTTACCAAAAAACACCTAAATATTCAAATAACATTGCACCACCAATGTTGGTTCTTATTTCTCATGTAAATATTCTGTTATTCTTCTGCTAATCATAGTTAATGTGGTTATCAACCAGAATTACCAGATGGTTGATGTGTGCAGTCTATTGTTGCAACAAGCAAAAAATGAAATAACTTCATCATAAACACACAAGAGAAAACTACTTACAGCAATCCTAACAAGGTAGAAGAAGCACAAACTGAGCGAAACACTTACTCTAAAAGATTTAAATTTGGGATTGGAACTTCCAAGCCTGAAATTAGTGAAGCAAATAACTACAGGCAACATACTAGCACAGATGGTGGTAAAATAAAATTTTCAGATAAATCATATCATAAATTAACTTTCCAATATCCACCATAAATTATATGAAGAAATTTCGAGAAAGAACTCCTAAATTTCACCTTTCCTCCTTTTTGTGCCAGAAGAATTGCCATTGGACCCAGCATTTCGCACCCCATCAGTAGAAAGCTCTTTTGCTCCGGAGTTTTGATTCACAAAACACTGAATATTGTCTAACTCACACCCATTAAATCCTTGTCCATTCAGTGCTGCAGCTTCTCCTGTTTTGCCTTCTGTCCCAGGGTGAAGGCAATACATCTGATCATTGCATTGCACATTGCAGGGATTCATCACATAAGAACCAGGCAAATTCATCATGTTAACATTCGTTGCTGATTTCTGATAAGGAAACGATCCAATCTCCCCTTCAATTCTTCCTCGAATATCTACAAGCAAACACTTGAGCCTTGCAATCTCAGCCTCCAATGCAGCCTGACCTTGTAATCTCTTCAACAGCTGCTGGTTCACTGCCCTCAATCTCGCAGCCTCATCCTCCAACGAGGCAGCTCGTGCCTTAACCTTCTCCCTGTACTTCCTAACAGCTTCCTTGTTTCCCAGCGGACGTTTCTTCGATTTCTTCTCCCTAGACCCAGCGGTGTCATCAATAGCAGCCTTATCTTCAGTTGAGGCAGGCACAATTTTGGTATGAACATGGAAACAGGTGTGCGTATGAGAGTTATCAGGGCCAGGTGGGTTGCAAGTGTGTGTATGGGTACAGGCATGATGATCATTGAGTAATTCATTGAAAAAACTGTCCATTGAGCAACTGCTTGGAATATCACCCATGTTATTGCCGGAAAACACCTCTTGGTTCGAAAAATCAAGCTCCCCGTCGTCCATCACAAGTAGAAATCCTCAGAAGAATCGAAGGGAAACACTTAAATCTAGTGAAGAAGAGATAAATTTACGATTTTGAACCTGACCCAGATAATAAATCGTGCCCAATTAGCAAGTAGCAACACCCAACAATAAAATTAAGAAATATGTAAAAATTCTAATAATTCCCACATATATATGCTTTTTTATATATAAAAAAAACCTAATTAAAGCAATTCAGTTACAACCCAACATTTTTTCCAAGCAACTATTACAAGATTTCAAAAAAAAAAAAAAAAGATTTTCAACTGAGAACGAATCACACAATTATCATAAAGAAGAAAAAGGAAAAGAAGCTTACTCAGAAAAAAGAACACGGCAAGTTGAACAACCTGAGATGACCCAAACAATTCGATACAATTAAGGTTAAACAAGAAACCAAAGAACGAAGAATCGAAGAAAGAGCATCGTCATCATAGATTGGACAAATGGAAGCCTAGAAAATAAACGGCAGCTCCTTTTTGGGAAAAAAAAAAAAAAAAAGAGAAGAAGCAGCGTAATTGCGTAAAGACTAATGACTAAGAGAAGAGGATAAAATTTTAGCAACGAGAAAGTGAAATGTTTTATTAGAGAGAAAAAATGATTTATTTTTAATATTGCTGAAAAGGTCAATGAAAATGATAAAATTTGAAGATTCCTAGAATGGACATATCAGAAACAAAGAAAGAAAAGAGAGAAGCTTTGGTTGCAGAGAGACACGGGGAGAGTCCCCATTGGTTTCAATATACAGGTAGGTACTTGAGGGAATTCGCTGTTAATTAAAGAAACTTATTTGCAGTCTGCTCTAATATGGGTCAAGATCATGGGTTTGATGTGGTTCAGTCCAGTTGGAGCTTTTATGGATTTTGGAGACTAGTGAACCACATTGAAAGCACGAAAATTCAAAGCAATTAGTTCTGTTTCATTTCCAAGAAAAATCCAAACCAAGTTGTAGAAATTTGTGGATTTTGGGTCAATTTATAAGGAAGGGTGGACTGGGCCCCAATTCGGAAGAAAATTAAGTCATTGGGTCCACATTAATTAATGTGAAAGAGTGCTTTTTTAGAAATTTGTTGGTAAAATTGTTTTCTTTTTATTTATTTCCAAAGGCCCTTGATAGAAAATTATACATGAACTTTCAAGCCCTAAATTATTGCCATTGAAGTAACAACTTTCCTAGTTCATGTGGGATTAAAAAGGCAACTTGGGCCACTTGGGCCACTTGGGCTAATTAAGCAAGTTTGTTGGGAAACAGCAAGGACTAGCAGAAGTTACCATGCAAAAATACATTGACCAAGTGCTTTGCTCATAAAATGTTTCATTTTTAGTTTTAGTGATTAATGTTACCATTTTTTATTCTCTATGAGATTCAGTAGATCTCTTGCAGCAGATAACTACTTAAAAACTAGTATATAGTGTCCTATTTTGCTTCTGTTTTGTCCATGTTTCACTCCAGAAATCTTTGACAACTTTAAAATAGGTTCAATCATATCATTTTTTGACAAGAATATTCTACATCTCCAAATCACACCTCAACAAATGGGTGCTGTTTTTCTTTTATTTTCTCTCGGCTGTACAGGTACAAACACATCCCCAAAATTGGGTTTGCGGCAAACTTGGTTTTGAAACAGCTTCAGGATGCCATAGAGTCTAATTGAAGCTTGATGATCGGCTCCATCTTTCTTTTAAATATTCCTCCATGGAAAGCCTACTGCTTTGCTCCATGCTACTAAATGATGTCAAATCATCATCGACATCAAGCATTGCGAGACTTAAATGTAACTCAGCGCTTGAATTTGGATAAACTTCATCATCATTATGGTCTAGGCTTTCCGTGTTCTCATTTTGTGTCTCTGCCCATTTTTCAACAGCTGTTTCCCCTCTTAAAAGCTCCAGTATCTGGACATAGGAATGCATAATGTAAATGAAATTTCATCTATTCTGTTCTGTTTTAGTCATATACAAAAGGCTTTATTACCTCGCTCATCTTAGGACGGAGTCTAGCTGACCGTGTGATGCAGAGGGTTGCTGCTAGAACCATGCTATGCATCTGAGTCTTATTGATATTTCCATTTAAACTAGGATCCAGTATGCCTTTCACATCCCCACTCTCTATTATTGGCTTTGCCTGAAATTTAGGTACTTCAGTATAATTGATGCACAAGAAGTGAAAAGAACTTCGCTTCAGAGAAAACTCTTACCCACATGACCAAGCTCTGATGGCCCTTGTGATTCTCAAAGCTTATCGGTCTTTTTCCCGATAGCAGTTCAAGAAGAACAACACCAAAAGCGTAGGCATCAATCTTTTGGCTAAGTTTGCCATACATGAAATATTCAGGAGCTAAATACCCAAATGTTCCAACAACATCAGGTTGAGTCAGAAATGATGAATCAGTTGGTCCCCATACTGCTAGTCCAAAGTCAGATAACTGTCACAATTGAAAAAAAATGGCCATGTGATCGATCTGTCACATGTTTCGTTTTTAACTAACATTATATCAGTAATTACCATTTAAATTACCTTTGGTTCAAACCCATCTGAGAGAAGAATATTTGAAGACTTGACATCTCTATGAATAACAGGTCGAGAATGCTCATTATGTAGGTAATTTAGGCCTTCAGCAATCCCAACGGCCACATTATATCTGTCTTCCCATGACAAGGCATGTTTTTCTTTGTTTTTCCCTACAATATATGTTAGCTTGCATCAGTATGGTTTATGACAACTTTTACCATTTTACGAAGCAAAGAAAACACAGATCTCATTGAAGCTGTACCATGCAGAATTTCTTCTAAGCTTCCCTTAGATGAGAAATCATAGACAGATATTAGATCATAATCTTTAATGCAGACACCAAGTAGAGGCATGATGTGTTTATGCTTCAGTGAGGAGATTATTTCGATTTCATTGGCAAAATCCTTGCATGCCTCTTCTGATGACTTCAGAATCTTGACAGCAACTGCCTTGCCATCTGGAAGGATCCCTTTATAAACAAGATTGCTCCCTCCTTTTCCAATCAGGTTCTCTGCTATGAAACAGAACTTTAGCAAAAAAACAAAAAAACTCATAAAAAGTAAAAAAGAACACATCAGTGGTTGCAAGGCACGTTAGGGATAAAAACCTGTGGAAAACTGAGCAGTTGCAGCTTTTAGAACTTTATAACTGAGCCATTGGCAATTAGAAGAATTTGTTTCCAGGAGTATCTCCAAGCATTTTTGCAACTCATATTGCATAGATGAATTGCTCCTATCATTCTCATCTTCGCTGCCATTCAGCTCTATTTCCTTGATGGTTGAGCATCGAGGAGTATGATGTGGCGAACGACTTGGTAAGTTCATTACCCATTTGACAACTGACATACTCCTGGCGTGCTTTGCTTGTGGTGTTGCTGAACTAGCCCTCAGGAGGAGGGGCCAACCAGGCTTGTAGTCCATACTATCTCCTGCAAAAAGAGAAAGTGACCTCGAAGAGATTTTCTTGCCTTCGCGAATAACACTCAATATATCATTCTTAGAATCTTCACTACTGGTTCTTGATCCATTTTTGGAGTTTTGAATCCCTTCAAAACTGGATATCTCAGACCCTACCTCAGAATCACCATATTCTGATTGGCAGTCTCTGGCAGCAGGATTTTCAATCAGGCAAAGACTTGATCTTGGATCATCTTTAAGACCTGACAAATTAAAAGTAAACCTACTACTTCTGAAGACAACAGTAAAAACTAGAAACAGTTCGAACAGGAAAAACCAAACCTGGTAGTTGGTAATTGTTGGACCTGAAAACAATTTTCCCATTGTTGATGGCCAGAACATTGGTAGTTGTTGGCAACCGCTTTGCACAGTATCTAGCTGTGGAAGTCCAACCCCTGAAAAAGATATCTGTTTTTAGAGAAATCAGACAAAGAATCACACCAATTCAAACAACCAAAAAGATTGAGTCTTTAACTGCTCCTTACCCAAGAGCACTATGCTTGCCTATACCAACAACTAGAGCTACAGTAGCATAGTTCCTTGCTTCTCTAATCAAAACTTTTCGCGTCGAACTTCCTTTAAATATCTGGCCTTTAAGATCAACCTGAAACCCAAGCATGAAAAATGTGATTATAATGGATCATGTTTTCGTTCTTTTGAATGAACATTTATCTAAATGACGAGTTGTTGATAATGAACCAACCTTCTTTACTGAACATAGTCCTTCATATACTTCTAAATAACCTTCTAACATCAACTTCTCTCCCAAAGCATGATCTACATTGAAAATTCAACTTAGAACACAAAAACCTCGGAGAAAAATAATTAGCAAAGTTTATACAGCATTCAAATTTTTGGAAAGTAATGAGAGGCCTTACCAGAACACCTGGAAACATGAACTGCAACAACACAATCACCAGGTTCTGCAACTTTTACAAGAGCCCAACTAAGCAAATCCCTGCTTTGGCTATCTATTCGAATCCCAACCAACACATTTTTCTTCTGATTAGCAGGCATGTTTTCTTCTCTCCTTGCTCAGTTACTACCTCAAATTCAAAGCATATAAGTATTCCCTTTCAAGAACCTTACCAGCTTCTGAAATATTCCTTTCAATCTCTCCGTAAAAAACCCACCATCACCTTCGCCACTCAAGTTTAAAAAAAAAAAACAAAAGAAATCTAATAATACCCCACAACACTAGGCACTTTACAAGTTAACACTTTGTGATTATAAATGATACCCCATTAACATATTTCCATTTGAAAACCCAAACTCAAAAAAAAAAAAAAAAAACATAGATATTAGTGATGAAGATAGCCATAAGGTATTGTTTATAGAGTAGAGAAATCTACCAAAATATTTGAATCAATGAATAAAGATAAACAAAAGAAGACAATTGAACTAGTACCTAAACTTTGTACCAATCCATTTTTCGTATAAAAAAAATGTTTTTAAAATTATATTGCCGCCATAACATCACCCCTTCTACCTGCTGCAACCAATTTCAATACTCTTTGTATATATATAAAATAATTATGAGACGAATAAAAAATTTATTTAAAAATTAAAAGAAAAAGTCGGGGTGATGATGAAGATATTCAAGGTAATTTTCTTTGTTTTTTAAGTGTGATTTTAAATTTTTTTTAAAAAAAGGTTATTAGTGAGGGAATCCTTGAGATGAAAGTGTCGGCAAAGCAAGAAAAAGGAAAGAAGGAATTACCGCGACGAGTGGGCAACGAATTTCAGTGTTGAATCAAAAAGAGAGCAAAAATAGGGACCATTTTTTTTTTTTAAATGTTTTAAGTTCGTTAAAAGAACCGGCAAATTTAGCGCGCAACCCTTTGAACAGGCGACACAAGCGAGAGTTTTACCGGCTATTGCGGGTTGAAGAGCACCACCCTTTGAACTCTACTTTGGCTCTTGACTCGTGTTTTTCTACGGTAATTTATTTTATAATTTTTAGAATTAAAAATATATATTTAAAATTTTATTATATTTTATTTTCATAATTTATAATGAATTAAATCTAAATTAATTCATTTAAATTCATCTCTTCGAGCTGATAACATAGGTTACCTAAATTTTTTAAACTATATCTTAACAATCTTATAATTATTCAATTTTAATTAATTTTACCTATAATTTACATTAGAAGTATAGTTTTCATTATTTTAATAATTAAATTTAATGCACGTTACTTGATTTTGTATTAGAACTATGATTTATCTAATCTAAATTACATTTTGTCTTAACAACTGAATGAATTTCAAGTAATTATCAGGAATTCCTAGAGCGCCCTTTTTTCAATCTAATTGTGATTCTGATGCTTAAAAGCATCTTCCATCTTCTAGACCAAAATTCATGATCACTTTGCTTGCTCGTAGACAAATAATAATAATAATAATAATAATTATTATTATTATTATTATTATTGTCCCGTAAACAATGTTCTAGTTTGACTTTTAAATGTTATTTTTAATTTTTAATTTATTTTATTTTTAATATATTACTAATTAAAACATAAAAAAATACTTTTAAAAATCTTGAATGAGGAAATTTTTAAATATAATTTTATAAAAAATAATTTAAGAAAACATTTAAAATTTCAATGATTAAAGTTAGTAAAATTTAACTAAAAATAAAAAATCAAACAAGACCCTTCTATGGGGGGTCAATTTGTTCATCATCACAATTTCCAAAGTGGTGGAGCATGCCATGCAAATCCCCCTACTTATCTAGTGCAATTAATCTTTTAATGAAAACAAATAGTTTCCCCTAATTCTACTGTTGTTTTCTTGATTAATTTTCCCGCATGGTACCACCCCCCCCCCCCCCCCAAAAAAAAAAAAAGAAGATTTTGACAGATATTTTTGAACCGGAAGCTCCTATTGTTTGTGCTCACTGAATGACTTAGCGAGTTATTAATTAAGGTGACAATATTAATTTTAACTTGATAAGTATCAGAATTTCGGTTATTATCCATTGACAATTTAGATATTTCGATTAATTACTAATTTTAATAATTTAAATTTAAATTTAATTAATTTATATAATTGTTTTTTAAAAAATATTATTTAACAATTTTAAAATTTAAATTTTAAATTTTTTTTTTAAAAATTACTAATCACGTTTAACACACGATGGACTGTGAAATTCAAAAGTAGACATGGAAAAAGAATATTTTACGACTCTGAGATAAAGCAAATCACATTTCATGCATGGGAAAAAGTTTGCAAGGTGAGGTGACATTGACATGTTCTTTTCTCAATTTAATTCTTCGTACCTTTAGCTCTTAAGCACCACCCAACCCTAACCTAATTAGGCATTTTAATTAATTTTTGGTACACCTAAATATATGTACAAAACGAATTTAATTTTTTTTAAAATAATTAAATGCTGTTAGGACTTTTTTTTTTTTTTAAAGAGTAGTAAATACGAAATAGTAGCATTAAACTTATTTAAATGCAAAGAAAGAGAAAAATACAAAAGAAAGATGATCAAAAATTGAAAGAGTAGTGGCAACAACTTTGTACATAAGCATATTTTTGGTCTAATTAATATAGAAAGTATGATTAGGCAAATTTGATATTTTTGGTTGCTTGCTTGGTCAGAAATAACATTTGGCATCTGCCAGCCTTACAATAGTTCAGCTGTTTTTGTTAATCACACGTGTGTTCTGCGTCAGCAGATCCACCTACTCATACCTTCACAATGTTCCATCTTGGAAAGTCTGCTTATGTAAAATTTTCCAAACCAAAGTACAATAATCATCTAAATCAGACAGTTAATGATTTCCAAAAACGTATTCGTTGATCTTAATCATATTATTATTGTAGTCGTATAATCAATTAAAAATTAATTTTTAAAAAAATCATAAATCATGAACATTAATGGTTATTATTGGGTTGTCACCATTCACGTGATCAATTAATAAAATATTAAAATAATTATTTTTTTGTTTTTTTTTGTTTAACTTTAATTTTATTGAAAAGTTTTAATTTTAATATTAAATATATTAAAATCAAAGATTTTTTTTAAATTTTAAAATTCTATAAAAATCAATATATGATAAATATTTTAGAATGAAAAAAAGTATTATTATTGGATTTAATTAATTAATAGGGTGCATTAATACTCTTATTTGAGAAGGAAAGAATGATGTTGCTACCACCATAGACCTTTTTTTTTTTTTTTTTTTGGGTTCACGCTTGATCTCAATTTTTGTAATATAAAACAGAATTTCAGATGCAATATTTCAGAAAGTGACTTTACAGCAACACAATTCTTAGCGATGGTGGCTTAAAAATGGTCAAAATTCAAAAGCAAAGACCAGAACAAGTTTTGGTCCCCAAGGAACTTGCTTTTACTAGATCAAAAGGAATCTTGGTACGATTACATATTATAATAATCATGCAAGAAGAGAAAAGTCATGGCCGACCATCATGGTGGATGGAAAGAAGAGGACGAAAGGAATGAACTAGAAAAAGTAGTATGTGACCACATTTTTTTTTATTATTTTTTTGCTTTTTGTTCTAGTGTAAAAAATTAGAAAGTTTATTAACCTTCTCCCATGGTTATAATCAACAAGTCGATCATATAAAATTACAATATTCCTGTAAAGTATAACATAAATTGCATATTTTAATCAACAAGTTGATGATGGAATAGAAAATAAGATTCAATCAATCTGTCTTGTATAATTATAGCATCTATGAGTTGAGTTTTTCGGTTTATGTATATGAAATTTGATGGACCAACTACTACTATATGGTTGGTACTCAATTAGGCAAAATATTTTGAATTAGAAGCAAAATAATTTTCATTTTTGTGTCGATAAAGACACAGAATCTTTTCTTTAATATGAAAGAAATGGTGGTATGAGAATAGAGAAAAAAAATTATAATTACATGAATAAAATAGATTAAATTTTTAAGTTCTAAATATATGAAATTTTGGTATATTGTTGAACTTCAGTAACACCACCACAAAGAAAGAGGAAAAGCCTGCAATGAGAGGTCGATTTCATACAAATTGAATAAGAAACAATCATAACATTGAGAAAAGACCAGAGTTTATACCTCTCACTGGTTTCTGATTGATGAAATTCAGTGTAAGAATGAAGCATCAAATCATGCAACATGTATGACATGCCCCATCTTGATAACCATTGTATATTTTTTCCCTGGACTCATAAAAATGGCTCCAAAGTCTAATTCCAAGCCCTATTTATCTACAAGCTTTAACAAAGATCATTAAATTTTCCTCAACTATGCTGGATTCAACTGTTTTACTTTAGAAAATAGACTGCCATGGTTCTCAACGTTGAAAACGTTCTTCAAACCTTGGTCTAGCGACTTCATGAACGACATCCTCGTCTTGATCAAGATGAATTAAAAGCTCAATTTCTCATCGCAGCTAACTAGGCAAACGTGGAGGCATGTAAAAATTACCTATATTTGTATTAAGTCAACAATTAGAATGTTCTGAAAATGATGTTTATTTGGAAAGAGTCAAAAGGGAAAGAAAGTTTTTCGCTAAATTTTTATGTAAAGGATATCATAACTTGAGGATAGAAAGAGTTACAAATATTAGAATTTAAACCTAAAATTTATTAGATGCCATCTTAAGATGATTACATGAATCAGCTATGTTTTCTTGCTACATTACAAATATGATATTTCTTGAATTTCTGCAAAATCTTTAGCAGCTCCACTAGTTAAGTAAAAGGTAGTCTTTGTGCATTACCAATATGAATGGTTACCTAACACTTTCATTCATGATGAATATGTTGACGTGTGTTTAGTTTTGGCCACAAACATCACAAACTACTTGAGAATTAACTGTTGAAACATCGCAAAAGCCGTATAATAAGATCAGAAGTGCCAGACGTTTTATTCTAAGAAAAGAGGCACTTTTAGTTATATCAGAACTTACAGCCTGATCACAACTTTCGTTATTAATGAACTTCTTTTTGTTTGATAATATTTCTGGAATACTGAAACTTAAGTAAGCTAAGTTCAATAAATTAGTAGGCAAAGGAGGAAGGATGCGCACGTGTAGCACCTAGTTCAGCCCATGGCATACTTCTGGGTCCAGCTTCGAGCTGTAGATTCGTACTTGAATTTGTCAGTTTTGCACATATGAGCAATCTCTGGAACGAGAGGGTCATCAGGGTTTGGGTCCGTTAGCAGTGAGCATATAGAGAGTAAAACCTGTAGGTAGATATAGCATTTAGTTTTCAAGATTCATTTCTTCACCCCCCGCCCCTTTTTTCAAGTTGTTTAGAAATCCATTATCGTTTTTTATGCAGTGCCCAAATCAATTAGCAAGCTTACTACCTTAGATATGGTGAGCGCAGGACTCCATTGTTCTTTGAGTATGTCTAAGCAGATATTGCCATTGCTGTTTATGTTTGGATGGAAAACCTTGGTCCTGAAGGCAACCTGAAAACAAATTATTGTTGAAAAAGATTAGGATGAATATGTTAGATAAGAGTCATTGGGATTGGCTAGTCTTTGTTGTGGAAAACTAGATGTGAAAGAAAGAAGACCTTGGGAGGTTTAAAAGGATAATCAGGTGGGAAATGGATTGTCACAAGAAAAACACCACCAGCGTAGGGACTATCATTTGGACCAATAATAGTTGCCTGCCAATGGAACATATCCTCAGCCACAGGACCTGAAAGTGCAGCATAATCAAGTAGTTAATTACCTTACAAACAAGAATGAATTATTATTTATGGCCAAGGCTGAGGAAAACTTAATTCTTTTTATTATCAATCCACCTGCACTGCATGAAGTTGGGGGATCTCTCTGCAAGTCCTTGAGCTCCTTCAATATTCTTTTTGACGCCATTAAGAAAATTTCAGATGCAGAAGGCTTATATTTCAGAAATGGGAATTCAAGAGGGAGATGAAAATAGGAATGAAGGAAAATTACTAAGGGACGACCCCCAAAGGGAAGATAGTGTATTTAATGGAGGAATTGCAAGAGAGGTGTGAAAGATAAAGAGGTCCACAAAATTCTTTTCATACTGATGAAAGTGGGCACAGTATAAATTCCAGAGAAAAAGTTAGCAAGTAAAGAATAAATAAATTTAGAAAAAGAAGAAAAACTTGGAAGATATTGTGCTACAGGATTGATATTTTTCGTTCCACTGAAACCGAGTAATAATCACTTGATTCATGTATCTCTGCTTATAATTGACGTTTTGTTACAGCAGAAAGATGCTATCTCTTCAATGAGATCAAAGAGAATCATTTGTTTCCAAATTGGTTTAAACTTTCTCAGTCAACCAATTTCATTCCACAGAATTTACTCTTTCCGTGGATAAATTTGACGCCTAAATAGAACTTAATCATGATGATGATAGTGATCATTTTCGAATAAAGCACCATATGACAGCAACAAACAAACCAAGGATTATAGGTCTAAATGGAACCTCCTTCTCGAAGGTATGGCTTGAATATCAAAGAATGAAACCCGAGGCTAAAACCATAGGGCATCTTGGAAACTACACGCCACCCACGTCGCCCAACAGGAAAAAGATTCCTTCTTAGCTAAACTGACTTCTTTGGCTGAGAATCTGAGAAAGCTAAGAAGTTGACGGGTCTAATAGGCACCACAGAATTTGATTAACAAAATCTTCCAAAAGAATATGGATGCAATATTCATCCACGCATGAATAGGTTCAAGGGCATGATATTCTGTCTTTCTCGTTGTTAGTCTGTCTTCAGTCTCATGTTTCCCCTAGTTTCCTCACTCTCTTCCTCTTATTCCAGCTCATGTAATCCGATGACCCTAACTATCTTAAATACAATGGAAGACCAAAGCGGTAAGATCAAGTAGGGGAACAAACATTACTCAATTAGACAAGTGAAAAACAGTTTCGTGACTAACTTAAAAACCACAGACATATATTAGTAAGTTCCTTTAAATGTAATAGATCGGATTACATCACAAGATACAAGAGGAAACAATTTGGTTTTTCTTACGGAGGGGTTCTCCGCATTCTAGTCGATAGATCAAGCATATCCAAACCCAAAGAAACTGAAGGGATAGTGTGCTTGTTAACAAACACATTGAGGACCATTAATATATACAAATTTAAAATACAATCCAGGAGAACAAAAGCACATATTTTGATGCTTATAATAGAGAGTTCCCTAGTTCTGTCAGTTCAGACTACATATCAAAAGGAGCTATTTTCTCAAGATGAGAAGAGATAATAGATATGGTGAGAGACTAACAGATTAAGTGGCTAATTGGTCATGGTATCCACCCTGGTACTCATAACTCTTCTTTGCATGATCACAATATTGAGCAAGCCTTTTGTACCTTTCTCTTCTTTTTCTTCTTCTGCTTTGGAGGCTGGAGAACCACCTTGATGGCCTCGTCAAAGACAGCTTTCACATTCTGTATTTCAAGAGATGATTAACACAAATCTCTTCCAAGACTCAAAAACAAAAGGCTGAAGATAAATTACCCCAATATTTATGTACCTGCTGTGTTTTTGAACTACATTCAATGTAAACAGGTGCTCCAATTAGCTTTCTCAATTCCTCACCCTTTTCAGCATGAAAAAGAAAAAAAAAGTAGAGAATCAAAATTAGGATCTGATGCTTCAACTAAAATAATACTCTGGTCAAGAACTACAAATAGCAGCATGCAGAGCCAATGCCAATAACTCAGCAGAATTTGTTATTACTATGTAAAGCAGCTGTTAATACCTGGGCTGTGGTAATGGGTACAGCACTAGGATGATCTATGAAGAACTGCTTATCATCCCGAAGATCTACATAAGAAAATTTAGCAGCCGTTAATAAATCATAGACCAACTAAAGATAAATTTAGCAGTTACTGATTCGATATCTACTTTAAAAAATGTTCAAAAGGATATTTCCAGGAATATTTAGTAAGAACATTAGGAAACATTGTGACCAGAATTGAAAATTGCAGGTTGAGAAATGGAGTGCTTCCATTAGTTTTAAAAAAGGTAAGCTTCCACTGGTAGTTGCTTTATTATTTTCCTTGTTATCCATCTTGCACAGGATTTTTTTTTCCCTCTTTTGAAACTCATAAAGGGATTCTTCCCTCGATGATTAATGTATTCATGCCACAGGGATATGGACAATTTAACTTGCTATAGATGGAGTGATGAACAGGAATGGAAGTAAACCTAGAAATACAATTGCAAATGAAAGAACATAAAGTAGGCCCCAGTATAAAAATGTTTTCCTCTTAGATGATGAACATGTTATTGGGTTCATATTCTACTTCAGCATCTTATAGGATTAGTTCAACACAATAACTTTCTTATAATTCCCAAAGATTTCCTTAAAACGAGCAAATAGTCAATGGAACTTTAGTTTCAATTTTGGTTCTCCAGCTGGAAGGGTGGGGCTGGGGAGGACATAAGAGCGTATAGATTATTCCACAAGCTTCTAATATATTCAGAATGATTACTTCCGATGACTCGTTAGGAGAAATAATTTACTGGCAGATAACAAACTGTAACTGATTGTAACAGGATTTATAATTTCTGCAGGACTTAGCTAGTAAGTTTCCATCCTGTTAAAGCATTCTTTCAAATAAATTAGAAAACATACTAAATTGACAAAGTCAGAATGCACTGGTTTCAGGTTTCTGCCACTATGGAATTTTTGCCTTACTCCAAATCAAGCTAATGATCCATGTGGAAAAAGAAACTAACCTCCACCATTTAGATAAAGACAGAATGGTAGAAGGTTTCGGTAGGGGTACTAGTAATTGAACCGTGTAAATTCTAATTGTTCTTTTTTTTCTTAACAAGAAGACTGAAAAGAAAATGTCAATAGTTGTAAAGGTTATGGTGGCTTTATCAAGAAAGTCTTGCGATGGAACCATCATTATAGAGAACAAACCTCCATTCAGGATTTTAGGTGGTAGGACACACTAATCTTACGGTGCAGGAGCAAATGCCAAACAAAAGGATAATCATCTTGAGGCACTACACTGTTTCTCCCTTCTCTCAAGGGCAATGAACTCCCCCCACCCGGGCAGGGAAAATGAGAAGGAAAAAAGGTGTTAAAAGTATTGTAAACTTAATAGGATTCATTAGCCTTAACCACAATATATTATACGGGAAAAAAATGAAAACTATAGCATTAAGAGCTGATGAAAAGGAACAGATAATCGATAAATTCAAAATAAATATTGGGGTAGAATCTAACCAAGCTTAGTCCCAACAAGAACAATTGGAACACCCGGAGCATAATGCCTCAATTCAGGAATCCACTGAGAATTTGAAACAGAGAATGTATTAGCAGATCAAGCAATTAGAAAGTATCTCACTAAAAAGGAGGCGAAAAGTTTCTATAAATAATAATAATCCCACTTTCTTAGCAACATTTTCATAGCTGGCTTTGCTAATGAGAGAGAATGCCAATAGGAAGACATCTGCTCCACGATAGCTCAAAGGTCTTAATCTATTGTAATCTTCCTGGCCTGTTCCATGACAGAAAAAAAAAAAAAATATATATATATATATATATACAAAATCAAAACTACCAAAATAAACATTCTAAAACACAAATTAGGAAAAAGTATGGAACTGAGACTTACCAGCAGTATCCCACAATCCCAAATTAACAGTGTTCCCATCCACAACCACATTTGCACTAAAGTTGTCAAAAACAGTTGGTACATAATCCTGTTTCACAAGACATTTTAGAGGATGGGGGGAAAACGTTATAATCACCCTCTCTAAAAATCATGGTAAAATAATCGTAAAAATGAAGCAAGAACTAGACAATCATGATTACAAAACTAGCATCAATCAACTCTATGGGTAAAGTTAAGCACAAGGAGAAAATTCTAGCACAAGCATTGTTCTTACACCAATGAAAAGGACAAAAAACCAATATCATGACCATCACCCAAGATTCAGACTCATGAACTGATGAAAGCACCTATCATAAAAAAACTCTAAATGGAACTTTTTACCAGCAATAGTTTCAGATATAACAATTTGTTTTCTTTCCTTTGTTTCTAGCAGAAATCTGGAGAAATTTCTAGTTTTAACCTTAATTTGCAAAGTAACATGAAAGCCTAAAATGGTAAGCATTATTTTTACCAAGATGATGCATCAAAACTAAAACAAACCAAATAATGACAAAGTTATAAACTATAAAAAGCAATAAATTGCAGCAAGTTTTTGCAACGAAAATCCCCAAGAAATTGCTCGTTTGAACACAATTTTTAAAGAATGATTCAATTATTCAGAACAATCTTATATACCAAATTCAAAATTCCAAAGATAAGCATAATCAATGAGAAAAGAGAAACAAAAATCCAATAATGAACCCATCTTAGTGAAAAAAGTCACATTGACCTAAAAAAACAGCAAAGTTACCGTTTAGTTGCCAAGAAAATACGGGAAACAAAAATGTAAAAAAAAACCCATGAAAACTCAAGTCAAAAACATTCTGTTCTTCTTTCTTCAGTACCAAGAAGGGTCAACTTTCTCAGGGATCAAACAGAAAAGAGAAACCCTAAAAAGACAAAAAAAAAAAAGATGGTTTTTTTTTAAACTTACAGTAGGGAAAGTATTGCTGGTATAGGAGATGAGCATGCAAGTCTTGCCGACGGCACCGTCACCGACTGTGACGCATTTTATGAACCTGGAAGCACTCATTTTTACACCACGTGTAACCGGCAAAAATAAAGTACAGTTAGAGCTGTTCTTCGTCTCCTTCCGGCTATTTCTTTCCTTGTTTGTTGTCCAAATCCAAACAGCGGAAAAGCAACACCAAGTCTAGCTGTTGTTAAGGTAGGACATTATTATTATTATTTTATTGTTTTATTATTATTGCTTTATGTTGAGTTGGGAGAAAGAAGTTGAGAGCTATGTAAACTGAAAGACATTGTCGGAAGGAAAGCAAAAGGTGGAAAGAAAGAGAGAAGAATTGGGGGAGGAAAGGAAAGACAGCTCTTGGACAGCTATAACGAGGAACGCCTTAAACCCGGCCCCAAATTTCTAGTTCTAACATGGTAACATCAGACCCACCTTGCCCTTTCTTCACTTCTATTTTTCATTTTTCATTTTATCACAATATTACCACTGCTATTAATATATTTTTTTTTATTTAGTTTTGAACTTTTGATGCGAATATCCAATTTTTTATTAAAAATATTTAATTATATATTGATATAAAAAATTTTAACAGTTAAATATATATAAAAAATTATAGACCAAAACAATAAAAATATCAATCCACTTGTTAAAAAATTAATCGTGCATAAAATTATTAAAAATAAATCAATGTGGATTAGAAAAATATATAGGTGAATTATTAAAAAGAAAGAAGATTTATATTGGGGCATTCATATCTTATTAGAAGAAATTTGGTGGTGATTAAGACATAAATAAATAGCAAGAAAAATGGAGCAACATGCGTAATTTGCATGTGAACCGCGAAGTTCATTTTTTTAATTCTGAATTAAGTAATGTTGTAGACTTTTATTTAATAATAATTAAAAAAATTTGAGGAAGATTAGAGTCGAATAAAATCTTATTAATAATAACCTTTGAATATATAATTATTACACCAAATCTTCCTCCCACTCTCTGTACATTTAGGTCCCTATGAATAAAATTATAGATTTTGAATTCCAAAAAAAAAAAAAAGATTAATTAATAGTGTGTATATATATACATATATCATCCAAGTTAAGATTTTTTTTTTGAGATAACAAATGTTAAGAAGTAATTTTCCTTTTTTTTGTACGTAAACTTGTACTTCTAGATTTGTACTTTAAAACATTAAAATCGATGTTTTTTTTCAAAATAATAATAAAAAAAAGTCCTTGACAATGTTTAACAAGTAACGAAAAGCATAATATATAGTTGGAGAATTCTCATGACATTTTTAATTTTGTGTATGGTCAAATCAAACTCTATTGCTTGGGCCGCCACCATCAAAAATAATATAGCAAGTTGGGAAATTTTTCTTTGATGTAACCATGTAGGGCGAGAGTTTCCCTTCTTCATGAAGTAAAGTTGAAGTAAAATAAAAACGTGGGGGGAAAATAGTAGAGATGAGAGAGACTTGGATCACAAGAGTAGAGCAACTAAAATTAGTATGAACCTTGTTCTATTTCCTGACGCATCAGCCATCACATTGAATTCAATCAATTGAAAACCAGCTAAATCGTTAATGGTGGTTGTTAAGTTGGTTAAAGGCACCCAATCACCTGCAACACTTGAGATTTTATATCAACTGCGACATCCCAACAAAGCTGCATCATCAATATTCACTGTTTCGGCCAATGCTTTAAGGTCGCAAACAATTAGTTACTTCAGGGAACAGGCCAGGACCCATTCTTTCATTTGTTTTCACAGTTTGAAAACCTCATTTAAATCCTAGTTTCTTTAGTCCAACACCTAGAAAAATTGCCTGGCTCAAGGAAAGGGGAGGTGGCATTTTTTTTTCTTTATAATTTTTGGATTGAAAAGGGTGTTGTTGTATGGATACTTAGTGGGCAAAGTGTTGTTCTTGTGATTTTTAATGATATTCCAAAACGTCTGAAAAATGGAATTAGGCCAACTAACAGTATACTATAAAGACATTAAAATTCTCAAAGCACATGGGCCGGTTGCCACCAACTCCATGTGCATGGATAACCAACTTTCTACTACTCTCTCGTGTCAATTTCAACATCATTGTATCTGTCACTGTCCTGAGATGCCGTGTCCCCTACTTGTTTGTTCCTACCAATCAGCCCTGCTATCAATTTCCCTTACTACCCCAGATTCTTTCCTTCCTTATTTATGGATCATATTTTGATTTTGATACCCTAAAGTTCATGCTTAAAGCCTTGAAAGACTGTCTAACTGTGTACATCGATTTGGGTTCCCATAAAAATCATGTTAGATTAGATTCTGAGTTTTATGATCGACTTCCAAGTGAGAATAACCTATTAAGTGTAAAAAATATAGTGCCTAGAAACATCAATTTTCAATCGAAGAAGTAATGAATTAAGAAACAAAAACTTAATTAATTGCTGTTCAAAGAAATGAAAATCACTTGGGCATCCAACTTGTGTCTAGATACCTTAAGCTTGAGAACTATAGGTTAAAGAGTCGCTGACCTCAGAATACAAGAATTAGAAACTCAATTGTTCATGTCCCTGAATTGCCAACTCTGCAGCGTACTATGGGGGTATGGAGTACTCAAGCCAAAGGATTGTTTTTATCAATCAATGCACCAAAGCGCTGAATATGACCATGGAGTACTCAACTCAAGCCTCTTCATCCAAGCCAAAAATATCTAGGTCAATCAATTTTCCAACGGTGATTCCATTTTTCCTCCAAAGTTTGCCCCTGCTCTACTTTCCTCCTTTTGGAATCCAGCTGTTTGTTTCTTTGTAGAGATATTTCTTGTTTTACAGCAGATACTTTCCTGAGCATAGATGGATGAATCTTTAAAGTAAATGGAAAGAACAAAAATTACAATTACCGAGAAAGAGAGAAAATGTATGATGTACCTCTTCTCTGAGCCAACAATTTTTTGAACAGACATTTTAGATGCTCCATTTGCAAATTTGGAACTCATTTCCCCTACATTTACAACGTAATTATCAATGACAGGTTGCAGGATATTGCATAGATTTGCAACCAGCATGAGCAGAGAGGGTTTCTAATCCAACACCTGTAACTGCATTAAGAAATCTTATCCCTTGTGAGTGTCTATTTGTTGTCACCTTATCTCCATTTCTGCTCATTCAATTACAACTCAAACTAATCAGTGGTTTCTCTATTTTATTCTATTTTTAAATGCGATTGTAGTTGCAGAGATATAATTTATGCTATTGATTATATACCTTAATGCCTGTTTGAGTGCTTCTACAGACAGTAGTTTGACTGGCTTTGTGGGCTTTTTCAAGTTTGTTCTATCAGATAGAGGATCAACCAGATATATTCCTTCTGATCTAAGAGGATTTCTAAATGCTGTTGTCAAGTTTCTGTAAGATTTGAAAAAGGAAATTGTCACTTATGAGAATTAAAAAAGGAATGAAGTGAGCAATTTAATTTGATAGCACGAGGGCTCAAAAATGACATGGATCATTGATCACCTACCCTCCCATTAGCTCAGTTCGCCTTGTGGAATATCTTTCTGAATTTTTCTACAGAATATAACAAAAGAGAGTTATCAGGAGGTGATTTACTTCCAAATCCCAAGGGGTTGGTCAAACAAGATAAAGATGAATAATGCGTACCAATTTGTGATATTGGCAGTAAGCACCTTGATGTCTGAGATAACAGAATGGCTAAAAGTTAAAATATAAAGAGATAAATTACATTGATGAACATAAAAAGAAAACTGGATAACACAAAGACTCATATTCAATTGATTAGGTAGTTGTTTAACTAGCTGCATGAAAAAAACATAAAAAACCAAATTGCATTGATGAAAAAACATAAGAAAGCTATGAAATATTTTAAAAAGAAAACTAAATAAAGAATTAAGTCATGATTTCACATCTAATTTGTATCCAAGATTTTCTCAAGAAGAATCAGCTTTCTTTACTTCTTGCTTAACCACATAATTCATCAATCCACATTTCAAACATTCACCAAAAACCAGACTCCTCTGACTTGAAGCTACCAACAACAATTTTACAAGTGTTAAGCATTTTCTGTTCTTCTGACATGGCAGTTAGACACCATGCACTACAAGCAAACTGCAAACAAGGTAATGACTGATATTGCAGGGAAGTTTAAAATCATAGATTGTTGATGATGAAAGCATAGTTGGAGAAACCATAATCATTCATTAGGAAAGCCTAGTAGCATCATTCAAATCATTTTTCCTTTTCAGCCATTTTTTTACCAGAAATAAAGGCCTGAATCAGATGCAGAGGAGCTTGTTACTCTTCTATCACTCAAAATTAATCATTTAATATATACCATTTAGTATAAAATAGATGTTTCTCTCAATCCCTTTTCTTGATCAGGTAGAGTACATGAGACCCATTGTGCACGGACAGTCAATAAAACAAAAGAACCTTAAGGAAGAAAGCATACTTATTTATGACAAGTGTGCAAGCCATTCCATCCTTTCTTTTCCCCTTGCAAACGCCATAGTCAGCTGAAGCGCCAATCTTTAGAATTTGGTTGGGTGCAGTGACACTCAAGGAAAATCCCGATCCCTACAAAATGATACAGAAGGTATTAATTTCTTCATGAAGAGTACCCAGCATGATCCAATTAACATATGACAAGTTGATACCTTGGCATCTTTGCGTACGGTGCAACCGAACAATGCAAAAACAGTTCCAGCCTGCTCCTTACAGTTCTGCTGATAAGCATCTCCAAACAAGAATAGAGAAACAGTATTTTCATCTAAACACCCAATTTTCCATATGCTATAGGTTTGCCCGATAGAGCTAGTCTTTGGATTCCCCTTTTCAGTCAACACTCCTATGGTTGCCCAACATCCATAAAGAGTGTCTCCCACCAGCAAATTCCTGTAAAAAGCCAAAATATCTAGTCACCTACCACATTGCAGTTTATATCTAACTAAGCTTCATACAGAACCTTGCAAGTAATATTCAGGTAAAAACAAACTTGACGGGAACTTAACATCCAAAAAGCAAGAAAACATCTTCCAAAATTTAATCATCTAGCAATAAAAGCTTATATTGCAAGCAGAAGAAGTAAAATAACATACTTTATAGTTGATAGCCGAACGAAACGAATATCAGACAAGCGCTCACTTAGCTCTGAAGGGCTGACCAATTGCTTCCTGAAAACAGAAGAAAAGCACAAACTAAACATGAAAAAAGTACTAGCAGGAAACTGTCACGATATTTCCCTTTAGTACATTTGGCTTGTTTGCAGAGAAAATAGGCATAAAAAAGGTGATGTCTTTTAACTAATATTTTAAGAATGTTTTTGCCTCCAATAATCAGAAAAGACACCAAATTCAATCCAAGTCATCATTAAGCTATTGTAGAAGAATTGGATTTGCAGTTGGCTTCACCTTATACGCAAACCTGAAAACTTCTCAACTAGAACATCATTTGAACTCTTTGACTTTGACTTGGCAGGTCTCTCAACCGGTTTGGGTTCATAATCAAGGCAATCCTCGACAACATTCTTAAAGACAGACAAGTCGGTCTTCCTTCTTTGCCTTGGCGATCCATCATCTGATAGGTACCCTACAAATTTAGGCTAACAAACTTGTAAGAAAAACTGAGGGAAACCCATCATCAAAATTTTGTATAAGAAGAAACTGAGAGATACCCATTATCAATTTTGGAAGCAAGAAAAATAAATAAGCAAAACCCATATCTGAAATATGCAAATAAAAGGAAATTGGGAAATGCCGAGGCAGGGGCACAAACTTAGAAGCAATTAGGGGAAAATAAAAGATACCCAGAAAGGGTTTTTTAAAGAACGAATCCAAAGGCAAATCAGCCATGAGAAAAATAGTGGAAAATTTTTGACTGATGAGAAAACGTGCATGGGTTTACCTGGAGAACGAGAGCGAGGATTTGAAGGGGAAGCTGGAGGAGTTTCCAAAACCCTGTCTTGGAGAGAGAGAAGGAGATCCAGATCGTCTTCGTGACTTGTCATGTGTAAATCTCCTTCGAGTGAAACGGATCTAGTCGCTTTTTCTAAGTAAAAAGAAACGATTTTGAAGCTCTCTTTTATCAAATGGAATGAAATAATTTGGAAAAAAGAGTTACTTTTTTCTTTGGTTTTCTGGAGGGAGTCTTGAAAGGTGCTTTGGAGGGAAATGAAAAAGAGGCTCGCGATTCGCCGTTAACTTCATTTAGCCTATACGAAACGCAGCGATTTACTTAGTTATCATATTTGGCAATTCGAATTATCATGTTATGTAAAATATTATATTTATATTATATTTTATATAAAAATTATATATTATAATTTATGTTAATATAAAAATATAAAATATTTTTTAAAAAAATTTATTAAATTTATTTATAATTTTATTAAATTTTAAATTATATTACTTTTATTTTTTTATTTATATTATTTTTATATTATATCATAATATCATATTTTAAATTATTAAATTCACGTGCGATAAAAACAAAATCTCAACATATCATAATTCATTTCTTAAAAGAGTTGAGTAAATTTAAGTTACAATTCTCATTAATTTATTTTGAAAACAAATTCATTTGTTCTTATATACTTTTAATCTCTGAACATTGTAATTAAGTATTAATATAGTTATAAATATATACTAAATTTAAGCTGGTTAGATGTATGATTTTAATTTATAATAATATTTTAATATATTATAAAATCAAAAATTATAAAAGAGAATTTGAGAAAAATAAGAAATATATAATAAAATAATTACATCATATATAAATTATTATCATTTAAAAACAAAGCAAAAGTAAAAGATTCAAATATATTGAAAATGTTAATACAATGAATTTGAAAAAAAAATTCAAATATTTTTATATGCATGATCATCTCAATTGCTATCAATGATTTGTAAATAAATTTATTAATTAAAAATTTAAAATTTTAATATAAAAATTAAAAAGTTGATTATGATTTATTTTGTAAATAATTTAAGAAAGATATAATAATGAGTATTTAATTTGTTTGAGAAATAAAAAAATTGAAATTTGGTGTATATAATATTTTAATGAACCTTACATAATTCAAAATTATAATTGATTAATTATAATGTATTAATTGCAAATGATATGTTATTAAATGTTGGATTTATAATATTTGATTAATAATGAGAATATATTTTTTCACAATTAAATAGGAATTTATAGTTCTTTAATTAAAATTACAATGTCAATGATTAAAAGCAAATTTTACATGCTCAAAAAAAAAAAAAACATATATATATATATAAATATTTATATTGGTTGGCTTCATAATCGCAACAGATTAATAGTGTCTGTTAAGATACACACACATAGCCATTGACGCGGCTATCTCCCTCCAAATTCAGATTCTTCCAAGAATAGCAAATTTCCTCAAGAAAAATAGGAAATCTTAAACATTCAAAGGTTAAAAATAGTAATATGACATACGCGAATCCGAAATTTCATGCAGCACCTTACGTTCACCATGTCTTTCTCCTATATCATTGTCTGTCCAAGTTATTGTCATTTGAGCTCCCCTTTTAAGGTAAAGGCTCCCAAAGTAGATAGGCTCGATTAGTTCTGGTTTCTGCAATAAAATTTTTTTCTATTTTGTCTAAGACATAAAACCAAAAAAAATAATAATAATAAAAGGAAGAATTTTTCTAGTGAAATAGCAATGGCGGTATCAAGACGTGTACTTTTGATAACCCTTTTGTCGACCTTTCTGGTTACTTCCAGCATTGCACATGACAAGAAAGATGATGAAGATGGAGATGAAATTAAGGCTGAAGGTAAGGCAAATCTGGGCGTGACATATGATGGAAGGTCTTTGATTGTCAATGGCAAAAGAGAGCTTCTCTTTTCGGGATCCATTCATTACCCTCGCAGCACCCCAGCTGTATGGTGTTTTTTTTTTTTTTTAAGCACCGGTTGATTTCTGAAAGTCTTTTGATTTGATGGATGTGTTTAGAACTAACTTTATTTTGTTGAATTGGGTTCAGGTCTGGCCCGACATCCTCAGAAAAGCTAAACAAGGAGGTCTGAACGTGATTGAGACGTATGTTTTCTGGAACGGTCATGAACCAGTTCAGGGCCAGTTCAATTTTGAAGGAGAATATGACTTGGTGAAGTTCATCAAGATGATTGCTGAGAATAAAATGTATGCAATTCTCAGGGTTGGCCCGTTTATCCAGGCTGAATGGAACCATGGGTAAATATTTAAAATTCTCATATTCTTTCCATTCTTATAGAATCCTCTATCTGCTTAACAATGGAGTTTTTCATTGTGAACTTAATTCAGAGGATTACCATACTGGCTAAGAGAGGTCCCCAACATCACATTTCGTTCTAATAATGAACCATTTAAGGTAATATATCTTGTAGATCGACTTGGTGAGAACGTTCTTCTATATATACAAGCGATACAAGATTTTATTCGAGTAAAAATTTTACCATGTGCAGTACCACATGAAAAAGTTCGTTACAATGATTATTGACAAAATGAAGGAGGAGAAGTTGTTTGCTCCACAAGGAGGCCCTATCATTTTATCACAGGTTTGGTTGATAGACTCTTCTCCTCCTAAAACCTAGATCAGTACTAATATCATTTATTCTAAGTTTGATATCTTATAAATTTTACAGATCGAGAATGAGTACAACACCATTCAACTAGCATTCAGAGAACATGGAGACATTTATGTTCAGTGGGCTGGAAAGATGGCCGTTGCGTTGGACACAGGAGTCCCATGGATCATGTGCAAGCAGAGAGATGCCCCAGATCCAATTGTAAGTTTACCTGATAAATTCTTGATGTACAAGTAATTTTCTTGCTTTGAAGAGACCATTGGACATTCTCCATCCTGGGGCATGTTTGTTTATCATTAACTACAAGAACTTTGACATAAATCTATGAAAGATAGAAAACGTGTTTATTTTGCATAACAAAGCAGTGATATAAACTTCATCGTTCAGATCAATACATGCAATGGAAGACATTGTGGAGATACTTTCACAGGTCCAAATAGGCCCAACAAGCCTTCACTGTGGACTGAGAACTGGACTGCGCAGTAAGTATGATATTATTGAAGATGTTCTCTGGTGAGCATATTGTTGTGTATATGGGCTAATGTTGAGGCTGTTTACATGTGTTTTTAACAATTCAGGTATAGAGTATTCGGAGATCCACCATCTCAAAGGTCAGCAGAAGATTTAGCATACTCGGTCGCTCGCTTCGTCTCAAAAAAGGGTACTCTGGTCAACTACTATATGGTAGGAAGATGCTTGGCTGTCTTCTCCAGCTTTAGTTCTTTTCAAATGACACTCCTTTTAGGCATAGCTCACTGTTATTTTTGTGTTTGCAGTACCATGGTGGAACAAATTATGGCAGAACAAGCGCTGCTTTTACAACAACTCGTTACTATGACGAAGCCCCTCTTGATGAATATGGTGGGAATAAGAATATTGTTATCTGATTATCTTTGGATTGAAGTCCTCTATAGTACAGCTAATTTCACATGTTCTGAATGTTGTAGGTTTGCAAAGGGACCCAAAATGGGGTCACCTCAAGGACGTTCACAAGGCCCTAAATTTGTGCAAGAAGGCTCTTTTTTGGGGGTCTCCTGTTGTCGAAAAGTTGGGTCCAGACCAAGAGGTAAGCATCTATCTAGACTAATTGAGTGGACTCAGTCAGAGGAATCGATATGGTTACCAAGAGTTAAGCGATTATTGTGAAATGCAGGTTCGAATCTGGGAGCAACCTGGAACTTCAAACTGTGCAGCTTTCTTGGCCAACAATGACACCAAGAAAGCACAAACAATCCATTTCAGGGGTCAAGAATATGGCCTGCCAGCTCGCTCCATTAGTATCCTCCCTGACTGCAAGACCGTGATTTTCAACACTCACATGGTAAACCAAATTCCTGACCCTTTATATGTCTGAATTTTGATATCTCCAATTCTAGTAACTACAAGTTGCCTCGTGTTTTCTTGTGCTTTAGAGCTTGTAAATAACTTATCTTGATTATTGAACGCAGATCACAGCACAACATAACACAAGAAATTTTGTAAGATCAGCAATTGCAAACAAGAACTTTAACTGGGAGATATACAAGGAAGTCCCTCCTACTCAAGCTGGACATAGGACCAAGGAGCCAATGGAGCTTTATGAATTGACCAAAGACACAACGGACTATGCTTGGTATACGACTAGGTAAAAACACAAAGATAAAGCAGATTTAATTGATTTTATCTGTCAGAAGTTACCAGGGGTTTCTGCTTACTGTCTGAATTTGACTTGTGTATGAAATTCTTGCTGCAGAATTGAATTGAATCGACGTGACTTACCAATGAAAAAAGAAATCTTCCCAGTTTTAAGGGTTGCAAGTCTTGGCCATGGAATCCAGGCCTTTGTAAATGGCGAATACATAGGTAAGTGCAGCATTGCATACATTCCAAGCAACAGAATTATATAGCTTTGAGAACTTCTTTTGCATGGTTATATTACCTAATATTAGTGTTTTTTCTTAGGTACCGCTCATGGGAGCAAAGTTGAGAAGAGCTTTGTCTTCCAGAAACCTGTAAAGTTCGTAGAAGGGACTAACAATATTGCTCTCTTGGGTGTTTTAGTGGGACTTCCAGTAAGGCTTTTGCCACTTAAGTACTTTTGGGCTTGAATGAAATTTAGAGCAGCTACTGATGAGATTTTCTTTATTAATCAAGGATAGCGGAGCCTACATGGAGCACAGATTTGCTGGGCCTCGTTCTATCAACATCCTGGGTTTGAACACTGGAACACTTGACGTATCACTAAATGGCTGGGGGCATCAGGTATCAGTGGAATTAGACTTTCTATAGTATCACACAAGCAATAGTTGATGGTGGCTAATTAACCAGATACGGTAACTGTAATTTCAGGTTGGACTGGTAGGAGAAAAGAAGCAAATATATACTGAGAAAGGCTCAAAGACGGTAGAGTGGACAAAGCCAGGTGGAGGAGAAGCTTTAACATGGTACAAGGTAATTCCTGGGAAATTTCAATGTTAGGAATGCTTGAAAAATTCTTTCTAGATGTATCAAATTAATATTCATAATTAAAACACAAATGGTTGACATATGAATGATAAATGGTAACTCCAATTGAGAGTGAATAAGATTTAAACAGGTTCATCTATCAAGCATGTTTTGCAAAAACTGAAATTTTCTTGTTGCTCAGGGATATTTTGATGCACCTGAAGGAGACAATCCATTAGCTATCAGGATGACTGGTATGGGGAAAGGTATGGTCTGGATCAATGGTCAAAGCATTGGCCGATATTGGATGTCTTACCTCTCTCCACTTCTACAGCCTACTCAATCCGAGTATGTAAACCATAAGCACTGAACTATAACCAGAAAGATATCTTCATCAGTAAAACCAAACTAAAATTCTTTTCATTTATGCCTCTAATTTAGGTACCAAATCCCAAGATCGTGCCTGAAGCCAAAGCAGAATCTTATTGTTATATTTGAGGAAGAGGGAGGTGATCCTAAAGATGTTGAGATACTACTAGTTGATAGGGATACAATCTGCAGTTACGTAACCGAATATCATCCACCATCTGTGAGATTATTTGAAAGCAAAGGTGGTAACTTCAGAGCCAAGGTGAATGATTTGAACCCAATGTCTGCATTGACATGTCCAAACCAGAAACAAATCGTTGCCGTAGAGTTTGCTAGCTTTGGTGATCCTTTTGGTGCTTGTGGAGGCTACTTTGTTGGAAATTGCTCGTCTCCCGTATCCAAGGAAGTTGTTGAAAAGGTAAGCTCCATTCCCAGCATGTTACCTGTTATCAGTTGAGTATTTCTTACAAGACGCTTGTGTTTGAACAGTTTTGCTTGGGAAAAACCAGCTGCGAAATTCCACTGGACAGCGTGCTTTTTGACAATAAAAATGATGCATGTCCAGAGATGAAGAAGGCTTTGGCCGTCCAAGTGAAATGTGCTTATAAACACTAGTCCTAGAGCTTGAATTAAGCTTGAGAATTTCTTGAGCTAGCTCATTTCCTTTTCTAGATAGAGACAAGAGTGCTTTGGACAAGTCAAAATTACTATTCAACTTTCTTTGTTTTTCTTAACCGTAAATTTGCAACGGGATGATTGTGCAATTTCCAAAATCAATTTATTCTTCAAGCATTTTTCTTTTTCTTATCTTCCATTTATGCAAACAAAAAGAAAAAGTTTGTTTGGTACACATGTTCTAGTCTAGTATTGTAAACCCAGACAAAGATGTTGCGCCAATGGTCGAAATTTTGCAATCTTTGGGCAAAGAAAGGCATAGAATGAGGGGTAAAGCCAAAATTTTTCGTTGGGAGGGCCTAAAATATATTATACATTTATATGATTAATGTAAAAGAAAAAAAATAGCATATGAGATACTAATAAATTCAAAATATAATGAATGTAATTACATTATAATGGATAATTTTGAATTAAGTAAAACAATTTTTAAATTTCAAAATTCATAATTCATATTGCATATATGTAAAGTATTGTATAAAAATTAATATCTCAACATCAAAAGAAAAAATGAATAATCAAAGCCTAACTAATAATTAAGACTAGCATGGGATTGCGTACATTTAAAAGAAGTTAAAGGTGGTCCTTGATTAGGAAAGCCTCCCTTCTCATTAAATTTTTTGGTATAAAAAAAAAGTTTAAAGGATTATAGAAAATAAAAGAAAAAAAAAGTAAACTTCAAGGAGCAATTAATTTTGTCTAAATATTATAATAATTTAACTTTCTTAAATTGTTCTGCTATTATTAGCATACAAATAAAATAGTTGACACACCATGATTGATGTTAATATATATATTTGACTAATTGAGAATAAAGTTATCGATTTAAAAATTATGTACTATTATGCATAATTTTAAAACTAGTAAGTTAACAAGTTAAATTTAACAATATTGTGTACAATAATAGTCTAATACATAATAACTAGATAAAAACCTATAAGAGAATAAAATTAATATAACGAGTTTTAAAACTAAAAGGGTTAACAAATTTACGGTATTAAAGACTGGCCAAAATAAAAAAGTTACCATATCAATGTATAAATGCACAAAATGGGGACAAAATAATAAACATTGGGGGGATTAAAGTAGAATTTTACCTATGTCTTAATTAAAAAGATATATTCTTCAATGGGATTTTACTAACCAAACAAAGTATAAGAGTTGATTGAGACGAGGGATAAGAAAATATTGGCTTCAGAAAGCTTTAGTAGCCCCAAATTCCATGTTTTAATAGAACTCTTACGGGTACGTCAACGAACAAGAATGATGCATTGAAGGAATGTAATCCTATTTTCATATAGGGGAACAAGAATAAAAGCATTGTAATAATTAAATAAAGATTGAACTAGGGAAAATGGCATAACAATTTCATCATTTATTCATTTCCTTCCACCATTTGCGCCCATATATATAATATATCTTGCCAGCCAATAAATTGTCAAACAAAAAAAAAAAAATGCATATATAAATATATATATATATATATAAATTCCTATTTATATACAAAGCTCTAGCAGCTGCAACAGTGCTCCACAAAATCCTCCTTTCAAATTCTTTTGTGCTTCTGCATAAAGTCCCGCTTCACCTGATCAAAAAGTTGAACAAAAAATGCACACAACTGGGGGGTTAAAAAAGAGAAGAAACTTGCAATCATTTAACCAGAATTTCGAGGGCTATGAACACAAAGTATGAACAGATGGTCCACCATTCATGCAGTAACGGACCTCGTCAATGCCATTAGTATGGAAGAGCAGTGAAGAGAAGCCATTATTTGAGCAAAAATAATATGCCACTTTGAAACACCGAAAAAAATTGACACAGGTCTGTTTTGGTTAGTCTTGCAACTCATGATAAATCAAAAGATCCTTGCCCTTCGTTAATTGCATATAGCAATTTCTTGTACATAATTTCCTGCCCAGACAGCAGTTGTCAATGAGGAAATATAATGCAAAAGGATATGGATGAAAATAGTACAAGGATAACCATAAAAAAAAAAATCACACTAATCGTACCTTGGTAGAATATGGAGGAAGCTTCAAGTAATTAGCACAAGTCATGACACTGGGCAAGTCATCATCTGCTGATTCTGAGGGTCCAGTTCCATTGGAGGCAGCAGCACTTGTGGAAGAAGAATGCTGCATTCAGGTTTCAGACAGATAAGAATTAGAACCATGAACATAGCAAACAAGAAGAGCTCTAGACAGAGCTGAATGAAACATTTACCGTGAACCTAAAAATAATCATAACAATAAAAGCAATAATGATTAGAACAGACACCATTAACAGAAATTACATTGCTGCCTTGGCCATACACCATAGAGAGAATAACAGGATTATTTTTAGAGATAAATAAAATAAAAGATGCTTTGGCCTAAATCAGAACATTGGCCATAGCATTCAAAGTACAATTCTCTCTTTAGCAGCAATTTTAAAAATATTAAAGCCCGCGCATGTAAAGAAGACATAATCTTCATACACACTTTAAAAATTGGCATAAATCAATATGTAATATTCCCATTTCCACTAGACTTTCAAAATCATCTTAAAAAAATTGACGCAGGATGTCACATATCTACTCAATGTAAAAAGAGAAGAAACATTGATAGAAACTTTTTCAATGTAACTCTGGTTACCTTTCTAACAATTGTCAGCTTTGGATTCAGCACTGCCAGACCACCAGGTGGAAGTCTCGGAGCACCAGTAACAAATTGGCAGAAGGCCCGCTGCTGCTCTGGTGTAAATTCTCCCATAATTTCAAGTAACTATGAAATCATAAACCAAACATAATTATGGATCAAATATAGATTTCAAAACACTCAAATGAGAGTCTTATGAAAGAAACATACATTTAAGATTGCAGGGCTCTTTGCAGTATATCCATGATCAAACTTTATGTGATCAGCAAGTGTCTCAGCCTGCTTAATTAGAAGTTATATTGTTAAAATCAAAGTGGACAACCAGTTCTAATCAAAGTAGTTAGCACACAATCCAAGTGTCAAATTACCTCCCACAACTCTCTGCGACCACACAGCAAATAGTCCAACTCTTGGGGAGTAAATATTTGCAATGATGCAATATCAAAAACCTGCTTGTCATATAACAGATATATTAACATTGCAATGAATCCCAAAAATAGCTCCTTAATGCAAGTGATTAAAAAGGAAATCCACGATGAACATCAACTTTTCATTAGTCAAGAAAACTCAGAATAAAGAAAGCCACTTGACCTGATTGAATCCAGCCCTAAATGCCTCCACTTGCCGCATAATTCCAGCCTTGACAGTTGCATCAACCACCAAGGATATGTATTCTTCTAAGTTATTGATATCAACCTGATATATTTAACAGAATGTTAGAATAATTTATTGACAAAAAAAGAGGTGGAGGGAAAAGAATGAGAAGCTGCAGATATACAGTTTCATCCCCTGGCTTCAATATGTAGTCTGGATAGCCTGGAAGTGTAAAATCCAAACAGAGATCTTCTATCGGGGCCCCACGGAAGTGTAAATCAGCAATCGCATCACTACTGTCATCACCCATTGATTCTAGATATTGCTTTCGATGAACAAGAAAATGCAATTCTAGCAAAATTTTCCCAAACTCAGCGTCAAAAGACAGAATATCATGCAAATCAAGTTCCTGCCATGGTTTATAAAATGCATCTTTAGCCAGAAAGGTAAAAGATCCTTATGGCAATGGTAGGAATTTTATAGGCATGCAAATATGCGACCTAAGATTGAAGAAGATTAAAGATGTTCCACAAATTAAACAATGCAATCAGCTTACTTGACTGAGCACAAGTTTATAAAATGATGTTGACAAAGGAAGATCTAAAAGCCGTCCATCTTGAAGAGCTTTTGCCATCACACGCCCAACCAGCCGGAAATATTCGATCACTTTGAAAAACTGGCTACCTTCAGAAGCATCAGCATTTGGTGGCCAAGGTCGAGGGAACAACCCCAGAGGAGCTTGGATTATGTCTCCCTCAGTAGTAGCAGAACCAGCAGGTTTTCCATTTTTCTCTTCATCTCCATCAATTTCCATTATTGACTTATCCCATGTAGAATTCGACCTCCACATTCCAAGTCCAACCTTTTGCAAGTCATGACTTAAAAGTGTATAGAACTCCAAGGTTGGACCCAATCCAGTGCCAACTTCTCCAAAATATTCAACTTCAAGCACAGCTTTTTGGCTAGAATACATCTCCATTACTTTTGCAGCAGAATCTAAAATGCGGTTTCGGGAGACACGAACTTTCTGGCGTTGTAATCTCCCAACCCTCACCTCTCTTTCATTAGTTGATCCATGGCCATCAGCACCCTGTTGCTGCTGAAGACGATATAATGCACGAGACAACCCAAATGCAGTTGAATAGAAGTACTGCCTTCGTGTCTCAAAAGGAAATAAAAAGGGGCATGCCTTTGTCAACTGGTAACACCATGATGGAAGGCTTCCACTGCAAAGAGCAAGGGCATCCTGTATTTGCCGAGCCAGTTTTGGAGTGAGCTTACCATTAATAAATTCCTCGTAAGGAACTATAGGACAGGGGGTACTCAACTCATCCAAACTTAAAATTTTTCCCTCAGCAAAATTGTCAGAAACTATCTGAGTTCTCAGTCGACGTGCAAGCTGGTTCAAACCCTCCAAAACACGCAACAGTGCCAATATAGTATAAGTAGGATTAGATCTTTCTAGATCACAAGGAAGTTCCCCTTGCAAGATGCTATCTAATAATGACATTCTATGAATTTGGGGATCAGAGTTGGAGTTGGAAGAACCAGATTTAGCAGATTTAGATGCTGTAGCAGAACCTGATCCACCTACTGAAGTTCGGTCAGCTTGGCTGTCCGCCCTCTGATATGTGATTGTGTAGATATCACTCCACAGCCTGCTTCCATCACTAGATATAAAATCACTACCAGCATATCTCTCATCATCATCCTCATCCAACACAAGCTGTCTTTGAATGGCCTGATAGATAGTCAAATGCTTGTTGAGCTGCTTACCACCAGCAGTAAATATCAACTTTGGAGGTTCATTAGAACTGCCAAATGGAGGCCGTCCTTGTCGATCCCGACCTCCCCTAATACCTCTACCATTGCCATATCCAAGCCCAGCCATAGCAGCAGCTGCAAATGACATTGCACCCCTTGAGCCATAACCACTCCTAAAATCAGCAGAGTCCGAACCCCTAACAGCAGCAGTTCTGCTGCTGGATCCCGATGCTGCATTAGCTTGGCTATCACTTGCAGCTGGGGCAGGTGTGACATCCTCAGCTGAATCACTCAATTTAACATCATGTACTTTATATGGCATGCAAAGAGGAAGAGAATCATCTCTGAGCACCTGGAAAAGAACAATGGTTCCATCAAGCAATAGTAAGATTAAAAGAAGTTCACGATCAAAAAGAAGGGGCTTGCATTTCTACAGGAACAAGATAACTTACATCTTCATGATCATCATCTTCATCATCAGAAATATCATCATCTTCAATCACCAAAGCATCATCAATCTCCACAGGAGACATATCCAATTCTTCATCCTACCAAAAAAAAGGGACAAGTGATCATCATCAAACAGGAAATAGAAAAAACAGGCACAGTTCCATGCAAACAATAGAGAAGGAAAGCACAAGCTAAAGATAGGGAGCTCCGAATATTGAATACGACCACCTTATTAACAAATGATCAACAATCTAAACTAACTTCAGCATATGAGCTTATAAAATACAAACAACTCAACCACATGATAATTCATATCTAATGATCATAAAGCATACCTCAGAACTTGAGTCACCATTTATGGGTTTCATTGGAGCATCTTTACCTAGAGCAGCTCTTCTACGAGCAGCATTTCTTGTTTGAGGTCCTCTTGACTCCTCTTGAGCAGGCTTTAAAACAGCCTTACCTTTTCCCTTTGACGAACTTGTGTTTTTCTCCTGTGATGGTTCCTTTCTGGCCGCATCTCCGATATTAACAGATGATCTGGACCTTGAAGAATGGCGACGAGCGGTTGAAGCCGGAGTTGAGGTAGATGTAGAAGAAGCACCAGCCCCACTAGGTGTGTTCCCAGACTCAGAATTTCCAACAGACACAGAGGGTTTCTGAGCAGTGTCACTTCGTTGAACTCGTGGCCAAAGAAATTCTTCAATAGCTGCTAGACTTGCTAATGGGTCAATCAACGCAACATTTGAAGAATAATCACGCAGAGACTTCTCTCCTTGGGCTCGACAGAGACGCAACTTAAAAGGCTGAGATAATGCACTTAATCCAGAAGAGAGGCGTGCACTCCCACCAGATGACCTAGATGAATGACTAAGAACTACAGGGAAACGCTCTAGGGATGACAAAGCATTTTGAAGCTTCTGAACCAGGACAGTCATAGGAGCAATACTTCCTTCATCAACACTTAAAGGAAGTGCAACACCAATAAATGATTTAAATCTATTAAGGGCTTGGTGACGAAGCTTGGGCAGGTTTACATCTGAAATTCTCTCCTTCGAGAAGTACCCACAAGAAAAATAGTTTAACAATGCCACAACAACACCACTACCAATAAACTCAAAAGTGGATACACCATCTCCCTTGCTTAGTTCTGCTAGCATCTCAGAAATCACCCCAGATAAATACTCTTCCTTGCTAGCAGAAGAATCAGCCAATCGAGACCCTGAAGCTTTAGATTTACCTTTTGCCTTAATCTTTTGATCATCAACACCAGCATTCAATTTCAAGCAAAGATTTTTTAAGTGTAAAAGATCATCTGTTACTCCAACTTCTACAGCCCCAGGATCAGAGGGGAAATACTTATCTTTAAATGCTTTAGCACATGCACTTACCGCAGTACGAAGATTGGAATTGGCTGTAGGAATTTCAACAGAACTCGGAGGTGAGCCAATATTTAAAGATTCTGAATTCTTGGACTCCTCCACAGAACTTCCTTCAGGATTAGAGTTACCACTGCGACGTCTGTAACGCCTGGAACGCGATGACGTTCCAGATACAGAGTCATTATCCTTCTCAACAGAAGATGCTTGAACAGGAGTGGTATTTTGATTACCGATTAAAACAAGCTGGTCCACAGCATGAACCACACCCTCTCTGACAAACATTTTGGAGAAGGTTCCAGGAAGCTTCTCCATGAGGATCTCAGCAATTTGAAGGGAAGGAACCAAGACATATGGATCTTTCCATGCTAAAACACCAGCCAAGAAACTACAAGATCAAACAACATAGTAAATTTCTATAACCAAACATTGCATGAATATGTGGACTGCTCTGTTTTACTTAAAGTGGATACCTTGATATGTTTGTCACACTCAAGAGGTTCTGAAGCATCTCTGCACTGCTGAAGTACATCAGTTTTCCAATAACTGAAAGACATTTATGGCGAACAGCGCTATTGACACTGGAACCATAGATCTGCTTGACAAAAAGATAGGAGACCATAAATAACAACTTAACATGAGAAAACCATGGTAAAGGCAAGAGGCTGCAAGTGCCAATAAACCAAGAGAAAACCAAACTATCTGCAAAGCAAACTTACATGTATGAGAACAGGAAGGAGATCCATTCCAAACTGCTGAAGAAGTTCGGGTTGATCATTCAACAATTTCTCTCGGGCTGAAACCTCAGGAGCATTTCCATTGGTGTCTTCTTGCTTGCCAGAGCTACTAGCAGAAGACTTCTTCACAATAGATCCTTTCACAAATATATTTAAGCTGGCAGGGAGGGAGATGGTTCCTTGTGGCAATGGAGGAAGAAGCTCATTTGCCAGATTGACAATCTCAAAAATCTTCACAATAAGATAAGAATTACAAGACCACCAAATAAATAGGAGTAATATGCATAAGTTACTACTAATTTACCATCTCTATTATAAATAATATAAAGGGCAAGAAATAAACAGATATACTCAAAACAAGTAACTTTTAACCGTAACAAAAAAACACTGACATTCAGGTTTACATAAACTGATTCCAAAACTAGGAGATGATACTTCGTGTCTTAACTGCTGGTATTATATAACATTGCACACATTGCACATCACATGAACACAGGTATGTATAAACAACAACCAATGACAACTACCATCTCTTCAGCTCGAATTAAAATGCATTCAAACAAGTAACTTTTAACCACAATAAAAAAGCACTGACATGCAAGGTTTACATAAACTGATTCTACAACTAGGAGTTGATACTTTATGTCATAAGGGTTATACCATTTCCCCAGAACAGATTGTATTAATATAGCGTTGCACATATCACATGTACAAAGGTATGAACAACTAGCAATGACAACTACCATCTCTGCAGCTTGAATTAAAAGTGTTACCTGCTCTGCTGGTCTGCTTAAAGCTGGCGGAACAGATGAGTTAGAGGAAATGCCAGAACCTGATAGTATATCTTTAAGTATGCCACTGATCCCAAGCAGAAGTAAAGTTTTTGCTCCCAGAGGAGACCCCCTTGCACATGTTGAAAGAAGTCGAATTAAGCCCTGGATTCAAAAATCCAAATGTCATGATGTTGCACATAAAATGCAGCAGAATATAAATGTCATTATGTTGCACATAAAATGCATTAGGAGCAACATAAATTCACCGTATATGTTGGTGTGCTCAACGATGCCTGTCCACCTCCAGAATTACTTGTGGAAATGAGAGATGCAGCTTGAGTAACAAGTCCATGATTGCACAACTCATCCAATTTATCAGGGGAAGATGCAAAGGCTTCAGCAATGCGGGTCAAACAAACAGAAGCATGCTCCAGCACCTATAAACATAACAGTGTACAAGATCAAGAAGAAACACGATTTACAACTAACAAATCGTCATTAATATGATGTTTAAGTTACCTTTGAATCATGATACTGCAAAAGATTTGTTAATAGTGGCACAGCTTCCATGACGTAATCAGCTGCATCTGAAGGGAGTTTCTTGCACATATTTGCAGCAGTAGATAGCGCCACTCGCTTGAAAATGAGATTAAATAGAAGAAACAAACTCAATAAGACTCTAAGTGGCAAGAAAATTTTCTTCATGCCATAAATCATTAACGCTCAAAAATGTTCACAAATCAATTACCTGAACCCCAGTGGAAAAGAAATCTAGGTATGAAAGAACGGCCATGAGAGCACCAGCTCGCAAACAGGCAGTTGGGTGTTCCTGAGATATCTTCTTCAAAGCTTGCAGAGACTGTTTCCAGCATTTCAACCACAAAAATAAGAAAGTGGACTAGAGAAAATCCAAAATTTTTAACTTTCTATTTCAATTCTAAAGTTATGAACAATGTAGTATATCATTTGGTATGAGCAAATCTCACAACAATGAATTTTTAGTGGTTAGTTAAAACAAGCAAATTTACTTAACATAGGCTGTCAGGAAAAAGATTAATCAACTATCTCAAATTGATCTCCATTCATTGCAATTGGAATCAAATTCTAATAAAAATAGCTTGTTGCACTTTAGTTTACAAATTAAATGCTATATGTCATTGAATCAACTAAGGATGTTCCCGTTTAATCACACATTCAAGTACCATCACTTTCTAATAATCTATTATTTTGAATATAACCAAAATAAAAACCAACCTGTTCAGCCAAGTCCATATACTCTATAGTGAGCAACCTAGCACAAAAACACGAAACTGCACCATAATGCACCACAGCAGCACACGAAGAAGGCAACACATCGCACAAATGAGTAAGAGCCCTTGCCGCAAGAAGCATAATATCAGGATTACTCTCATGGTTAAGCAATCCAACGAGCACAGGAACAAAAGAATCCACAGAAAACGTGCCCAAAGACTCCTCAGTCCCAATTGAAAGCATCTCGCACAGCTGCGTCAACGCCTCCACTTGCCTACCTTCCTCTCCATCAGCACGCAACCCAGAAAGAATCTTCTTCAACATCCCGCTTTGATGAGATGAAGACGTGGAACCCATAGCCGATGAGGGAAGCAAATCATCAAGCCCGGCACCAAGCGTCCTCAACAAGCCTTGTAAAGCGCTGCTTGCTGACGTCGGATTCGGGGGGGAAATCCCTACACCGCCTTCACTATCATTATCATCCTCATCACCTCCGGAGGTATCCATATTTAACCGTAAATTTCTCTCAGGATGATTAGAATTGTTGTTATCTCTATTATCCCTATCTCTATCGCGAATCCTTAGATCATGCTCCTTTTCTTTGCCTTTATCGGAAGCGAGATTCGTACTGTCACTTGTTGTTTGGTTAGCTTTGCTGGAACGGCGATCGCGACGCGAACCGCCGGAAGAAGATTCGGTTGTGGTGGGGTCCATTAAGGCAGTGGCAGCGCGCGAAGTGCGAGAGCGAGTCGTGGTGGTGGTAGTGGCGGCGGCGGCAGAGGAGGAAGAGATACGAGCGCGTTTGTGAGAGCGAGTAGTTGGACCCGAGGGAGAAGATGAAGGGGCAGCTGAGGAGGCCTCCGCCCGCTTCCGGCTCCGAGTTTCCATACAAAGGGGACCACCGCCCCTGGTTATCGGACGGTCACCACGACAAGATCAGACGATTCCTGATCCGATTATTCGTTGCATCTCAACAAAACCTGATCGAAACCCTAGAAAAATGAAAACAACGAAATTCACGCGAAGGATTGGTGAAACCCTAGAATTAACAATCAGGGAAACAATGACTTTGTCTTGGTTTTAACAATATTGAAATTCGATGATTAATTGGGGAAACATGGTGTAGGAGAGGTGGTAGAGGTTAAGACAGAAACCTGAAACCCTAAAGTGAAGAAGGAATAAAGAAGAAGAGGAGGCTTTTTAGATTTTGTATTTTTTATATTATCATATATATATTCATCAGTAAATACTTTCAAAAAGATATTTTTTTCTTTTTGGTTGGTCTTTATACAGTAATTAAAAAAAAAAAGAAATATATATTTTTAGGAAAAAAGAGAGAGAGAGAGAGAGAGAGGGAGAGAGAATATTTAAAAGGAGCTTCCCTGGCGGTGAATTTTCTCCGCTTGGACCGTCTTTATCGGGAAAATGATAAATTATTTTCGAGGTGTTGTTTCATTAACAATTTCTTTAGGTTAATATCAAAAATAATTTTTAAATTATAATGATATTAAATATAATATTTCTATTTTAAATTTTTTAATTAAATTATAAGTAATTATGTGATATTCATAATTAATTTTAAATAATGGTACGTAACTAATAAATAATTTTTAAAATATTATATAAATTAATAAAGTATATATTATATTAAAAAATTTTAATATTTAAATATCATATTAATTATTTTATTATTATTTAAAAACTATTGATGATATTATTTTTATTTTTATTATAATCTTACATTTATATTACATTTAAATATTTACAAAAATTTTATATAAAATTTTAAAATTTAATTAATTTATTACAAATAATGTTACCTTTATCATTCTTGGGATGGGCAATCTAATAACTCTTGGTATAACCGCTTGGTTATGGACTTATTTTGTGGCAGAGTAACGTCGTACGTGGTAAAAATTTCAGTCCTGAAAGGGGAAGAACGAGGCACGACTCCGAGCAATCAATTAAAAAGTAATTAAATTATAATTAAACTAAGATGGTATAGTCAAACAAGTTACCTGGCCCTTTTACTGCTGACATCAACAAGGGAACTTCATTTCAAAAACACAACAGACAATGAAATAATGCATTAAAAACATTTTTTTTTATATAGTGTTTGGAATTATTGCATGGTTTTGAATGTTATTTGCTTCACTTACATACCAAATTTGTAAGGTCTTGTTTAATTGAGGTGGGAACGAATTTTTGGTTGGAAAGCTTTCTTTCTATCACAATCTCAGTATTAAAACAAAAAAAAAATTTAATTTTGAAATAAAATAAATGCAAATTTTATTCAGAAATGTGTTTGTCATTAATGTCTGGATAAACATTAATTAAAAAAAAAGATATTTTAGAGGAAAGAAATATATATTAAAAGATATTGCTGTTTGGTAGTTAAGATTTAGGTTTTACTCAAATGATAGTGAATGGATGAGTGTACTAACATTTGAAGCGTTTTTTCTCCTCGTTCTTCTCATGTATTTTCCTGATTATTTTGTTTGTTATGTAAGGAGAAAACAAATAAAATGTTCGATCTGAAAGGAAAGAAATGGAGAAAATAATTACCCGAGTTCTGTTTTTGACGTTCTATTTGAATGCATGCTATGAAAAAGTTATTTTTTGGGTAACAATAATAACATATTAAAGATATATTCGTGCATTATTATGTGTTAAATTTTTTATTTGCAATTAATTATGTGTTTGATGAATTTAATAAATTAATAGATATAATTTTATTTATAATTTTTAATAAAAATAATAATCAATAAAAAATTATCAATAAATTTTTTTGTAATATATGCATTGCATTCTCACACCTTATATCAATAAATTAAATTCAAATTTATTTTTTTAAAAAATTTTTAGACATAATTAAAAAAAATGGAGCTCACGAAAAAAATTAAAAAAATATTTTTTTAATCAATAATGTTAACTTAATTTCACCTTAAAAATTTAAAAAAATATTTATTATAAATGAAAAGAATAAAATAAATAAAATAAAAAATGTAAAATGTAAAATTGATGAGACAGGTTGGGTCCAAAATTCAAGACGACGAAAATTTATTGTAGGGATGGACTTGAAGTTTTGAGGATTTGAGTTTAAGGCCATCACAGAAATACTTATCAGATCAAGGGTTAAAAATTTGAGGCCCACAAAATCATAATGCGTTTTCCTCATGCAGGTTTGGGCTGAGATTGGCATGGCGGATAGAGTCATAACGCGTAACCAGCAGTCTCAGTCTCCCAAACCAAACTCCGAACCACATCTAAACCCCGTTTCATTGGCTTATCTTCGTTTTTCCAAATCCCAAAAATAAAGTAAACGGATAAAAATAGAAACCCCTTCTCCTCCTCCCTCGCAATTCACGGTTTTAAGTTGCGAGTCTTGACCACTACCTCAAATTCCACACGAAAGCCTAACAGTATCAGTTGATACTCTGAAAATACAGAGAGAGAGAGAGTAAGATTTCAATGGCGTTTCCAGTAGTCGACACCGAGTACCTTAAGGAGATAGACAAAGCTCGTCGCGACTTTCGCGCTCTCATTGCCTTGAAGAATTGCGCTCCCATCATGCTTCGCTTAGCGTATTTCTTCTTCTTCTTCTTCTTCTTCTTCTTCTTTGTTTGTTTCTTTGTAGGAAAGACGCAAGAAATATAATGAGAAGAAAATCGAATTTTGTACTAATAATTAAGAAAGAACAATTACATCTAAAAATAGAGGCAATGGAAATATTGTTACTTATTAGTATTTCCATTTTCTTGAAGATGGCACGATGCAGGGACGTACGATGTCAGCACCAAGACCGGTGGACCAAATGGATCCATAAGGAATGAAGAGGAGTACACTCATGGCTCCAATAGCGGCTTGAAAATCGCTATTGATTTTTGTGGTCAGATTCTAATTCTTTTTTTTTCTTTTGGTCAGAAATTTCTTAGTTCTTTAATCTAAGACATAGGCTAATGATTATAATTTTGAAGGAATGAGAAAATCGAGTAACATTGCTGCGGCTTCAAGTTCATTCATGTTGATAGAGAGATTTCGGAATCTGGAATGCTGAAATTATTGTTAATATTTCCCTCACTAGAAAGGGGGTTCTTTTTTCCTTGTTTAAAGGTAGAAATCTCTTAAGGTGGAAGCAGGAATGGTGATTATGTTAGTGAGTGGTGTTGACGTAGGTTTAATAACAGAATTACTTGCTTAAAATCTCACATGTGGCCATGACATGATTGTTAGACAGGGAGTATGGAAGATCATGGCAATGTAATTTGTGTGCTTGTTTTGTGAAAATGGAAGCTGTTATAGGCTCAATGTGATTGGGGTGATCTTATTTTGATCTTAGCAGATAAGGTTGAACTCGTGTGGCTCCGATAGGTTTGAGCCATTGAAGTTTAGTTGGTATATTTTTGGTTGCCTTGGTTGGCAAAGAGCCATCTCTTCTAAGGTGAAATTCTATTGTCTGACAGTTTCTATTGTCTGATAGTAAGTTGTCTCCTCCATTAGAAGAAGTTTGGTGGTAGAAATATGTCAATCACAATTCATTGGTGAAAATTTTATTCCAGCTTCTATCCAAATCTGAATTGCTAACAAGTAAAATATATATTACTACATTTTTGTGTTTTCATGCATGTAATATATCTTCATATTGTATCGTATGTTAGTTTATGTTAGAATATACATCTATAAACTAAAACATGTTTTTATTTATTTATTTATTTATGTTAGAATATACATCTATAAACTAAAACATATTTTTATTTATTTATTTATTTTGACTAAAGGATTTTCTTTGACACATTTCAGAGGAAGTGAAGGTTAAACATCCCAAGATCACATATGCAGACCTATACCAGGTGGTTATGGAGTTGAAAGAGTTAGCATGCATTTTATTTGAGCTTTAATTGCATCATTGGGGAATAAAAAAGTATACAGTCTATTCTATTTGATTTTAACAAAAGAATTGTGAGATGAGGAAATTAAAAGACAGACCTGTAGCATTAAGAAGTCATGATGATGTTGCTTGAGAAAGTTCTTAAACATTTTTCTAAATGTTTGCCTTTTAAAGGATATTATTACATGCTTCCTGTAACTGGACTTATACGAAAAGGGGCTCTGTTTCTGTTGTGCTATGAGCACGTTGAGGAAATAAAGAAACATCTACATGCTGATTAGATCTGAAAACTGAATCTAAAATCCTTGCTGGAGTTTGATTCAAAGGTTTATATTTTAGATTCCTCAGAGGAAGGATTATTTAATTAATTAGATTGTCTCTATAATACAGTACGGGGCTAATTCACTATAATATGAAATTAATATTTAGCTACGTTAAACAATTGGCCTAATACAATTGAGATTATGAAAGATCTTGGACAGACACTGAGATGTTACTGGGACTTAAAAAGAGAGAACAAGCTACTAATTCCAATATGGTGTTAAAACAGGAAAAAAAGTTATATATTCGGTTAAATTTGTGAGTTGTAGAATAATAGATAGAAGCATTGAAACCGAAACTGCATATGAAATTTCTTGAGAGGTGTCGTAGATTTTGAGAATATTTGTTGCACTTACTGAAGCAACTCTCTGCTTCATAATGGAATGTCTTCACATCCCACACTACACAAATGACTGCAGTTAGATTGAATCCAAAGTTGTTGACTATGTGATGGATGATGAATGATCCATAATTGTATTGTTTCATTTTCAGCTTGCAGGAGTTGTTGCTGTTGAAGTCACTGGAGGTCCCACTATTGATTTTGTACCAGGAAGAAAGGTATGTTACAGTTGCTTATTCCTTCATATGTGGTTTGTTTCCTGTTCAACTCATTTGATTAACTGTGTTTTGTTTAATAGGATTCGAACATTTGTCCCAAGGAAGGGCGACTTCCAAATGCTAAAAAAGGTAACAGAGATTTCTGAAGTGATTTTTGAAACCAAAAATTTGAGTTGCTGATTTCCACACACTGGGAACTTTAAATTCTGAGTAATTGGGCACTTCTTTTTTTGGCCAATAGTAATTCGGCACTTTGAATATTTGTACATTTTGATATTTAGACAATCTATCTAGTTATCTGGTCATATCTTTTGCTACATTTAGTATTCTTTTGTTATCTCTTTCCTTAAACTAGATGATGAGATAGAACTAAAGGCACTTGGAAGATCAATATTGCCTACAATTCTCTTTACTACAATACTAAAATTAGCCAATCACAACCAAGAATTACATAGGGGTCCACTACTTAAAAGTCTAGGATCTACATAATTTTTTTATGGACCCCACACAATGTTGAATTATGATTAGTTAATTGTACTACAGTAATTGTAGGTGATATACTCCACCATCTGGAACCATGCTACAATTTTCTAATGGCTTATAGTTGTGTGACCTCAGTGCTTCTTATGTTCTCTTTTTTATGCTGTTCTAGTGATCTAAGTATGAGCTTCATAGAATATATTATGATCATAGTGTTGTTATTACCAGTTTGATAGAAAGTCATGTATTCTAATCATTTATTGCCGTTAGTTGATCGGAGTAAAAGCGCTCTTGAAGAATGTTTAGTTTGGCTGGAGAATAGGCTACTCTTAACAGATGTCCCTGTTCCACCTATTTCTTTATCGCAGCTTGGATCTTGCTCTATATATTATGGTAGAGTGGCAAATAGATGTCTGGATTGGGATTGTTGACTAGAGGTTCATCACTCTCTTTTGGCGGTTTTAGACTCCACTAAGCGAAACAAGTCCACAAGTTTGTGCCGTGATTTTTCTGTTAAGTTTGGCTCTCTAGAGTTAGGTATACCAGATGTCTTCATAACAGCAGCAAGCTGTCCCCTAAGAGCCTCTTCTTTACTTGTCAGGTGACACCAAATAGATTAGTTAGCAATAGTTATATCTGATTAGTATCCTATACAAGAGAGATTGGCTTGGTACTTATATCCATGAAATTTTGTTCATTGACCAATCAATCTGTTGGTTTTAGAAACTACTATAGACAACTTCCACAAACTTTTGTTTTCTATTCCCTTGGTAATGTTCTGCAGTAATAATGGTAAACTGGTAATCAATTGTTCCACCTAATAAGGTATTGGTGGAAACTGAACTACAATTAGTTAATCCATTAGTTCAGTGAACAGTGTTTAATATCTTCTTCCATATTTGATCAGCTTAGCCTTACGTTGAAATGCATATATAATCTTACGTTTCTATTTTGTGAAGTTGTGGATGCTAAAGTCTGCATATATTTTGTGAATCCTGGTGCTAGGTGCACCTCATCTGAGGGATATCTTTTATCGAATGGGTCTATCTGACAAGGATATTGTGGCATTATCTGGGGGTCACACTCTGGTACTTTTTCTCACATGTTCTTGTCTATGCCTGGTTTTATGGGTTATAGATTCAACATCAGACTTTTGTGTTGGCTTTGGTGTTACAGGGAAGGGCTCATCCGGAGAGATCAGGTTTTGATGGCCCTTGGACCAATGAACCACTGAAGTTCGATAACTCTTACTTTTTGTAAGTTTAAATCTATGATTGGCAGGCTATTATGTTTGCTTCTTACTCAGAATTTATATGAAGCCATTTACTATTATTGTACCAGGGAGCTGCTAAAAGGGGAATCAGAAGGGCTATTGAAACTTCCAACAGACATGGCTTTGTTGGATGACCCTGAGTTCCGCCGGTATGTAGAGCTCTATGCAAAGGTAATGCTACAACTTGGTGGCTGCAATTTGTCTTACCTGTGCATCATTTCATGAGTCCACTTTGAGACATTTGTCCAATACTTGTATGCATATTTATTTTCCTTGTTACGTTGCGATGTTGCTTAATTTGTAAAGTAATTGCCTGAGTATTTAATACGGTTTTATGTCTGGTTTTGGTAGACCATGTTGTTGGTAGATGTTGATGTTGCTTTTACTTTTTTCTGTTTGGGCCACTTTGCACTGGTATAAGTGTCAGAATCTTACCTAGACCCTATCCTGAAAATCTACTTGAAATAACTAGATTCAGGTTGGACAGGTAATTAATTGTCCTCATCTAACTGAATTCATCCTTGCTTCAAGTGGGTTTGTGCTGTTATAAAGACCCTTTACTTTCCAACATGAGGCCTGCTCGTGCTTCTTTTAAATTATTAATTTGTTGGTAATATGATGTTTCTGCGTGACCCTAGTTTAATATTTATCCGAAATGGGTCAAACACTGGATAGTGCCACCAACTATCAACTATGTTGCAGGAAGCATCTCTTTAGGTGATATAGATCAATCTTGGACTGAGACATTATGTAAATAAATATCTATCCTGCTATGATTCCTGGACTAGTAAATACCTAACACCTGGGTTGGTAAGTGGTTAAATTGATGAAGTTGTTGGTTGGCATACTCCAACGCTCTGTTATGATATTCTCTTTTAATTAAGCTATTATTACCATTCTGTTTCTTTTGAACTAAATCTTTTCATGTGATTTTCCATAGAATTTGGCCAATCTTTTATCTGACACATGATTTTTCATATATTCCTTCCCATATCTGGCATTGGACAGGATGAGGATGCATTCTTCATAGATTATGCAGAATCGCATAAGAAACTTTCAGAACTTGGGTTTACTCCTGCTTCCTCTCGCTCCAAGCTAATTGTAAAGGATAGCACCATATTGGCACAAGGTGCTGTTGGGGTTGCAGTTGCTGCGGCCGTGGTGATCCTAAGCTACTTTTATGAGGTCCGCAAAAGAATGAAGTGAAGCTAGATTATTCGGTCTTTCTGGAACAAAACATGCATTGTCAAGTTATCAATTAGCAAAACTTGGTCCGATCATCTGACTGGCTATGTAGTTGTTGTTTCTCTGGCATCCTACGGGCCATATTCATTGTCATCCAGACATATTTGGTACTATCAGTCAAAGATGAAAATTCAAAACGTTCTGCTCACATTGGAGCAAAATAACAAACATATGGATAATGCTCAGAGGCACTTCAATCCATGGCATTTTTTAATCTGGAAATTGCTCTATTTTCATGTTTTTTTTTTTTTAATGGCGTTGCTTTTCAATGCTCTGAGGTTTTCAACTCTAACTGAGCTACCTCGTTGAAGCTTGGAGGGACAATCCTTAAAACAAAAGATCCCAGCCTCCTCTGGGCTATGCCCCCATGGATACCGCAACCAAAATACATGAAAATAAAGAAAATCTGAGGTAAGGTGTGTGGATTTGGATGTCTGAAACAGACCTTCTGCTAAGGTAGTCCCACATGGCGCGGGGACCCCCTAAAAAGAAAAGAGGTAGGTACGTAACGTAAGGGTCTTCACTCTTCAGCCTCTCTCCTTATTCCTTAGGTCTCGTTCGATACCTAAGCACATGACATACACGTGCTAAGAGCTGGCTGTCATCTGATTACACCTAAATCTTTACCCTCTTTTAGGACCTTAGCATATTACAGAAAGCTGATATAAAACAGTTACTTTATGTCATTTTTATTCAAGTATATAATTATATTATTAAAAAAATAATTATTTATTACATATATAAATATTTATTATTTAATTATCACGTATAATATATAGTAAATAATTTTTTTAAAAATATAATTATATCTTATAATTTAAATAAAAGTGATATATAATGACACGAAATTGCATTCAGCAACTTAGAAGAGTTGTCCAAGTTCGTGGTGTAATCTCCTCTTGCCAGATAAGTTCATGCAGTTAGTTTTTGTAGATAGGACGGATCAGTGGTAGAATAGGAATTTCAAATATTTTCCATCGTTTTGGATTAATCAAGCAACTATATTTTTGGGGCAGTCATGTGGTTGATCAGAAGAAGGCTTGGTTGGGAAAAAGACTCGGTTTAAAAAGCCAACCTAACTGATTGCGATGATGAGCGCCGTCTGATTGAAACGGGTGAGGCACCATCATTTAATGCGTGTAGGTATATGTTTGATCCATCATTTTTAGGCGTAATTGCACATTGACATTTGTTTCTTCTCCCACCATCTTCATCATCCCTTATCACAGGTAAAAAAAAAAAAATCAAAAAATTAAAAAATTAATTCAAAATTATAATGTTAAATTCAATTTAGATTTATTTTTTATTTAACTTGGATTAAGTCTAAATATTAAATACATATTAAATTTTATTAAATTTTGAATAAAAAAATGATCCCAATCGAATTATATTTTTTTTTAATTTTTATAAAATAAAATAATAATTTTATATCAAAATTTATTTAAATATATTAAAATAATATATAATAATTAAATAATTAAATAATTAAAAATATATAAATTAAATCAAACTAAATCAATAAAATTTAATTCAGATCATATAAAAATTCAATTTAAATTAATATAAAATTTTAAATTTTTATTACATTATACAATATCCAAAAAAAAAAAAAAATCAAATAAATTTGATTCAAATCAAACGATTGTCACCTTTGCTTCCCACTCTCAATTCTTTTTTTCTCTTTTTGTAAGCAGATTTGACGTAAATTCAAGATTAGAAAACCCAAACAAATGGATAGGCCTAGGTGGGTTTTTCATTTCTTGTTAAAAAAAGGGTACGGGAGTCGAGGGAGACGAATAAAATCTTAAATGGTGGTGCGCCCATATAGTTCAACATCAAAGTGAGGCCAGCGTTGGACCGGGTGCAAGGACGATCAGAAAGGTGAAAAGGTAGGTGAAACAAAACACAACACAATACAGATTATTACAATGGTGGACCTCTCCTCTCTCCCCCTGAAAAAGACTTCAGCTCATGGTCCTTAGCTCTTACCATCCATCCACTTGAATTTCATGATGAGAAAGAGAGAGAAAATCTTATGTGTGGTGGTGGTGGTGGGTAACAAACATTAATATGCAAATTGGAGGGAAAGATAGAAGATAACAACAAAAAGGTAAAATGAATCAACCTTTCTTTCATCCCTAACCTTTGCTGCCCCTTTGCCCTTCCCCTTTTGTTGCCTATAGATTGCACCACAAGGTTGGGAAAAACAAATGGAAAAGTGGAAGGTGAACCAAAACCCACATACAACCACAACCACATTCATATCATATCATATCATATCATATCATGTATATCTTTTCCTATTCTCCCCTTTTCTTTCATCATCATGTCCTGAAACCCAACCTCCAAGTCTTCTAGAAACCCCCTCTCTCTCTCATCATGCATGATAGTATACCAATAGAATAAAGAACCACAACTACCATCTCTATATTATGATTTATGCACAAGAATAGCCAATCCATTTGGAACATTTTCTTTTCCATATGACCACTACAACTAACTAATATAGCAAATTTTTTACATTTTTCCCTCAAAAAACACTCACATATATTTTATATATATGCTACATATATTTCATATATTTCCATCTTTAACTTTGCTTCAAGTTTTGATTTTTGTGTAAACCAAACAACCCATCATTTATGTATACATATATTAACAAATGTAAACTATCACAATATAAATAGAGAAGCAATTCAAACAAGATTACTTAATAAAATGATTCTTATAGTATTTGAGTCATAGCACTTCCTCTCTATTTCTTTTTCATTTACAAATAAACTTTTAGATGCAAATATATAGGCTGATATTTGAGGAAAGCAGATGGAGATTTATACCAAAAACCTCTGCCTATGGATGTTAGTTCCAACAACATCCTAAAAAATACAAGTTGAACATGTATTCTGGTACATGTTGTCTAGTGAGTTGGGGGAAAGATTATGAAAACTAACTAAATTATTAATCTAAAGTATTACAGGTTTAGACAAAGGAAGAAAAACTGAAAAAAAGAGGGGTGGAGGAGCAGAGATCACACTTTGGCCTGCCCATACTTTAATATCTTACTTTACACCTACCAGAGGGTTACCTACAGTTAATATATATCCTAACTTATTATATATTATTGATGCTAATATCATCAAGAGAGAGGCCACCAGCCACTCCCTCAAACCTATCTCACCAACTCACATCTAGAAGCAATATTAGGGTCACTGCCCTCTCTCTCTCTTTCTCTTTCTTTTTCTCTCTCTCTCTCTCTCTCTCTCTCTGTGAGCGTAATAGTCAAAAGGCTATAAAACCGCATGTAAAGTTCCTTCAAGGACCGGCCTCAATATGTTGCAGCAACAAAAAATCCAAGGCCTCCATTCCATTTTCCACCCTCACTGCTACTACTAAATTCTAAAGATATATATATATATATATTTTATACTGCTATATACTATTCAAAAACAGCAAACGTAGCTACTAGTACTGCTAGTAATTTCCATAACTTTGGTATTCAAATGGGAAGGTCTCCTTGCTGCGAGAAAGCTCACACAAACAAAGGTGCATGGACCAAAGAAGAAGATGATCGCCTCATCTCTTACATCCGAGCCCATGGTGAAGGTTGCTGGCGTTCACTTCCTAAAGCCGCTGGCCTTCTCCGCTGTGGCAAAAGTTGTAGACTTCGCTGGATCAACTACTTAAGACCTGACCTGAAACGTGGCAATTTCACTGAAGAAGAAGATGAGATCATTATCAAGCTGCACAGCCTTCTTGGTAACAAGTAAGTATCCATATTCAACTTTGGGTGCTGTGTTGTATTTGAAAATATTGATTGGTTTTTGATGAACTTAATTTTTTTGGGGGCTTCTTTTCTAGGTGGTCTCTTATAGCTGGAAGATTACCAGGAAGAACAGATAATGAGATAAAGAATTACTGGAACACACATATAAGAAGGAAGCTATTGAACAGAGGTATTGATCCTGCCACTCACAGGCCACTCAATGAAGCTGCTCAGGATGTAACAACAATATCTTTCAATGGTGCTAAAGAAGAGAAAGAGAAGATTAATGACCCTAGGGGATTTGTCAACAAAGATGAGAAGAAAATCCCAGTTCAAGAAAGGTGTCCAGACTTGAATTTGGACCTCAGAATTAGCCCTCCTTACCATCAAAGCCAGCCTGAGCCATTGAAAACTGGAGGGAGGACCCTTTGTTTTTTTTGCAGTTTGGGAGTAAAAAACAGCAAAGACTGCACTTGCAGCACCGGTACTGGTGGTAGCAGCAGTAGCAACAGCAACAGTGGTTATGATTTCTTAGGCTTGAAAACTGGTTTCTTGGATTATAGAAGTTTGGAAATGAAATGAGAGGGAATTTGGATTTTTTTTTTTTTTTTAATTATGTAGCTTCAACAGAAATTGAGAGAAATGACCATGGAGATTGTTATTAGTTTTAAAATCTCTCTAATTTTCTCTCTTTATCTCTTATTTGTATGGTTATCATATCACTATATATATATATAGTAATAGTACAGGTGATCATTATTGGTGAATGTTTTTGCATTTATATGGGTTGTATACTTTCTTTGGGTTGTATACTTTCTTTTTCTTTACAGTTTGTTTTTACTTCTCTTTTCCAAGAAAAAGTTGTGCTTTATCAGACCTCTATGATCATTGATCAGATCTTCAAAAGGGTCATGCCTCTGGCTTAATTTGGTTTCTCTTTAATCACCAGAGAGGGGAGAGAGAGGGAACCAAGGAGGGAGATTCTTTTCTTATACTTCTTTCAAACACAAATGATGACTCTTTTTCTTTATTTTCCTAACAGGGAATAATAATGAAGGAATTGTAATTCATTTGCATGAACATAAAGAAAGTCCTCTCTCCTTCTCTCAAAAAAAAAAAAAAAATCTTTCAGTAGCATATTCCCACTTTTAAAATTTTCTTTTTCAAAACTATTGAGATGCATGTTGATTCGTATGACAATTTCAGATTTTTTTTTTTTTTTTGGGTTTTGTCTTGTTTTGGGAAAAGGAGTTGATTTTCCATTGGAAGCAATGGATAAGCCGTGAGAGGAGGAGAAATCAAGAAGGATGGGAGTGGTGGGTAGCTCATCTCTTCCACTCCAATAAAAGCTCCAGTCACTAAAACAAAAGGCGTGAAGAAACTAACAACTGTCCGTAGTACCACCCTTCTACCAACCCAACTTTAATCATCTTGGCCATCACATGAGCCCCAACCAACCAAACATGTCAAACCCCCCTCCCCCCGGCCCCTAACTAGCTTTAGCTAGCCTTCCTTTGGTACCCTTATTCCATTTTTGTCTGCTCATCACTTCCACATTATACCATCAATCATCATGCTTAGAATTTATTGTTTTTGGAGGTTGGTTTTTCAGTTCACCAATGAAATTGCTATAAAATATCGGATTAATTAACCTACAAACACGATTAAAAGTGACTCCACATGCTCAACACTAAGTAAAAGCCGTTATATGTTACAATGTTTGACAAATTAGGCATTAAGCCGCCCAATTAATGCGGGACGATGAAGGTTTCAATAATGGCGCAGGCAAGCTAGCCATGAAGAGAAAATGATATAAGAATTGCAGCAGTGATGAGTGTCAACTTGACATGGAAAGTAGGAAATATATTTGTTTATATAATTGATGTGGGAGAGAGAAAGAAAAGAACACGACAAGTGAAAAAATGAAGTTGAAGTTGGTAAAGAGAACATGGCCCGTTGATGAAGCCATGAGGTTCGAATGTTGACTTTATGTAAAGCTATAATCTCATCATTTAAAAAAAAAAAAAAAAAAAACTATAGAATCAGTTAACCACTAGTTGTTCTAGAAACAATATTTGGTGAAACTCGAAAGAGTGATTAACTTCCTCAAATCAAGTCACAATATCGTGGTTATGATTAAAAAAATATTAACACTACTATATATAATACGATATCAATACCTAATTTTACTTTTGAAAAATATAATCTTTTATATTATAATTTCAATTCTACTATTAAAGACAAAATTATTATTTAATAATTAATGTTATTATCTTTTACGGCAAATTTTAAATAATTATAGTTGATGCTTGATTTAAGGATAAATTCAAGTATTTTAATTTTTTTAGTAGAATTCTTGTTTATTAGTAGTTTTATATGCATATATAAATATAAAATTTTAAATTAAATTTAATTAATTTATATAATCATTCTTAAAATATGATATCTAACGAATTTAAAAATTAAAATTTAATATTTATAATTATTTTTTACTAAAAAAACTTAATACCTAAAATATACCTAGTGGGTCAATGACAATAGTTACTACATTTTTTTAATCCATTGTAATCCTTTGGGATGACCAATGATCTATGGTTTATACACTTATCTTTAGCACTACTTGTTAAGTGTAATTGTGCTCAACATTTTAACTCTTTCATGAACTTGTTTTATCTATTTGTTTTTCCAACCATATTTAATACTTTGAAATTTTTTATTAACACCTAATGTACACTTGAACAAGTAATTAGAGATCAAATTGAGAATCATAACCCAAAATTGAAATGGAAAAAGCAGCCAAAATTAATCTATGTTCATGTCATTTAAAGTTGTTAAGCTTAGGCTTTCATCAGTATAAATGGGGTAGAAATACCAATTATAAAGTTTGCAATAAAAACTATCTATCATGGATGATGTTGTACAACCAAATATTAAATCAATTTTTTTTAACAAACATCTAATAAATAATGAAGATGGAAACAAGATAATGTTTCTTTGTTGAATTTTCCATAATAAATAAATAAATCTTTCAAAAATGAAAAAAAAATATATAAACAGTGTAAATTAAAATGAAAGATATTGAACATGGAATTTGGAAAACCCATGACTTTGAAAAGCAATGCCAAAGACAAAAAGATGAAGAAGAATAAAAAAAGACACATGGGTGTTAGCTTGTCTTGAACAAAATCCAAACAACAATGGCCTTTCACATTCATAAAGGAATCACTTTTCCACAATTCAGCACTTTCTTTCTCTTTTTAATTTTTTTTTTCTTCTTTTTCAAAGGTGTTAGGTAACAACATTGGAAGCTTCCATTGGGATTTTTTTTTTCTTCTCAACCCCTCCCCTTCCTCTTTTCTTCCTCGCTCTTAAATAAAAATTTATTCAACAAGTCTTTCACCCAAGTTATTAATAATTATAGCTGCTCTCTCTATCAATAGGGTCATAATTGTTCCATCTTAATTTTTAAATACTTCAACGCCTACCACCATCACATGCATGACTCTTGAGTAGGGACCTTTTGTTTTTTTTTTCTTATCATACCCAAATCACCCTTCTTTTATCTTTAATTATTAAGCCAATTCCCTTATTTTCCATGTAGACTTCCAACTTTAAATTTCATATAAAAATATTTATATTTTATAAATATGGACTACTATTTTTTTTAGTTTTAAATTTGATGTAACATTAAAATTGATAAGATTTTAATTATTTATTAAAATGTTACATTAAAAAAATAATTATCAAATTCGAATCTAATTTAATTACTTTATATAATTATTTTTAAAAAATAATAATTAATAAATTTATAATTCAAATTTTAATATTTATAATCCTTTCACATATTTTTAAGCTCGATCTCTTTTATATATATATATATATATATAACTCATTATCATATTTGTTACACTATTTTTACATTGAAGGGTCTATATTATTATATTTTTAATTCTTATAAGTTATTGTTAAAAGCTGAATTAGGTAGTTGATGAGAATAATTGTATTCACTTTTATCATTTCAATATTCAGTACTAAGTTAGTTGATAAATTGGACTCAAGGAACTTAGATTAGGTTAGTTAGCTTTTACAATTTCAATGTAATCATTTTCACCTTTTTGTTTTTCTTTGTAACATTCAAGTAGACCAATTTTGAGTTTCAAAAAAAAAAAAAAGACCAAATTTGATTAAGACAAATACAACAAAATTATTATGTTTTGAAAAAATATTATCATTTTAGGTTAAACACAAATTCAACAATTATAAAACTATAATTAAAAGATTTTTTTTTTTATGATGTGGTAAGTACATGGTGAATTTATGAATGGAAGCAATAAAAGATTCAGCTGCTAAAAGTTGGTAGCACCTGTAAAAGGTAGGTGTGCCTTCCTTAATTTCTTAAGAACTACCTTATTCTTTGAAAGCAACATCTTATTGAATTGAATTTATGATTTTTTTTTTTTCATTGTTCCTTGTTCTTCCATAGTTTCACTTTATCAAATATAGCAATATCAAACTCTTAAAATTAATAGTAAGGTATGTGATTTTTTTTTTTTTTGCCTTATCAAGATAAAATATGATAAATTTAATTAAAAATTAAACTCGAACATTTGATTAAAAAAGTATCAATTACATAATCGAATCATCTTATAACTTTGTCTAAATCGATTTTTAATTGTTGTCTAATTATGCCAATTATAAATATGATAGTATGCATGCATGTTTTTTGGAGTAAGAAAATCAGTACATATGTAAAGAATATTGATATATGTGATTTATAATTTTTTAAATAGAAAAAAAAAAGGGGGGGAATGGAAATTGGAATGGCAGGGTTTGTAATTAGGGGGAAAAGGAAGGGGGGAGAGGTAAGAGGGTGGAAAACGTCTATGCCCCACACGGTACCAACTCCTCTATTTGTGGGTGGTGGTTGGAGTTGGGAAGGCGTCGGACGTAGGCTCATGTGCGCGCTTGCGGCTTTGGGACCCACTCGCAAACCACTTGTGGGCCCTAATCCAACACCCTCCTTCTCTTTCTTATCCCCAGCCGCAGACCCAGCTGCCCACCTCCTTTCCTTTCCTTTTTCTTCTCTTTTTCTCCCTTTCCCCCCTTTTTTTTTAATATTAATTAATAAAATTGCCTAAATCTATTTATAAATTTGATGGGACTTCAATAGGGACGACAATTAATCCAGTCCCGACAGATTTCGATTTAATTTGATTTTATAGAGTTAAATTTTTTTTTTTAATTTTAATCTTCGAGTCGAATCAGATAAGATATAATTAAAGAATAATCGAGATTTGGTATACTTAAAATTTGACCCGACTCGACATTATATAAAAAATTATTTTTAATTAATTAATTATTTATTTATTTATATATATTCATATAATTATATTTTTAAATATTTATATTTAAAAAATAATATTTTATATTAAAAAAATAATATTTTATTAATTTCAGGTCGGATCAGGTATGATTTACATAGTGTAGGGTCGGATCGAGTTTGGGTATAAAAAAATAGGATAAAATCAGATTCGAGTATACTAAAGCATAAAATCGGATCGAATTCGGATATATTAAATCATATTTATTTAGAAAACAATTGATAGGACTCATAAAATTTATTTATTTTTTAAAAATAATATAAAATTTATTCATGATAAATTTTTAAGATTTAATTTATTTAATTAATGCCATAAAATATAACATTTAACATATTAAAAATTCATATCTCAATTATTTTCATTTTAGTTTTTGAAGTAACTTATTTTTGTGCCTTTAATAGTCTTAATATTATTTATTTTAAAAGATTTTTTTAACATGTAAATATTGGTTATAGAATAAAAGTAACATCCTTTATATTTCATAAATTTCGTCTCGTGTACTTTATAATTCGAATTAAAATTTTTAATACAAAGTTTTTAAAATTTAACAATTGATATGTTTGTTTGGAGTCGGAAAGATAATTATTCAAAAAGATGAAACAATGAATCTTTTCTTTTAAAATGTCAACATATATATGATTTGTTGCTTAAGTTATAAAGTCCTGCCTAAAATCACAATGATCATACTATCAGCTTTGACTTGTTGCATTTGACCCTTTCCATGATGTAAATGTAAATATATATATATATATGACAAAGCAATGTTCAATGTTCTATATATCAATTTGTTTGGCTTCTCATCAAGATTATAGAAATGACCTTGATCTAAAGGAATATTCGTATAAAAAATTATTAAAATAATACATAATTAAATAAATTTAACATGAGATTAAATCAAATTCACATAAAATAAAATTGGAATGTAAGCCTTCTTTTTTTTTTTTTTTATTAAATCAAAGTATTGTTAATTATTTATAAATTATAAGTTAGTATTTAATTCTTAGTCTAAGTCAATTAGGGCTATAATTAACATTTTTTTATATTGTTCATATACTAATTCCACGTTCACGTTACGTACAAAATTCAAGGTACTTGATATTAGTAATTTGACACAATTAGGTAGGAATTCACTATCATCAACTATAGAAGAAGCATTTCAAAACTTTGAACTTGTAAGAATAAATTATTTTAATTATAAATTCCTTCAATTATTAGAGCTTTTTAGTTAAAAACCATAAAATCAGCAATCATTTCAACATTGTACGTTGTAAAGGTCAAATATATGAACAGAAATTGAATGCAAGAATGGGTCATTTTACAAAGAACCATGAATAAAATTTTAAATACATTAAATTATAAAAAAAAAAGAATTAAAATACAATTTTGTATTATCGAAATTAAATATTAACTTTAAAATCAATTAATATTATTAATTGAGGAATTCCAATTTAAACCGAAACAATCTAATGATGGGCACGCTACACAGCCGGCTTAAGATAGCAAAATTCTAGTAGGTTAGGTGAGATGCCCGCATATAATGATGACGGAAGATAATAGGAATGAGAAAGAGAGAGAAAAAGAAAAGAAAAGAAATTAAAGACGTGAGAGTGTGTGGCTGAGATGTATAGTGTTGAAATGGTTAGGTGGTAGTCATCCTTTGTCTGAGAGTGACTGATCCCAAAGCACGGCAAATGCAAGGACTCCTTACTCTCTCCTCCTTACAACAACAACATTATGGTCAACCATCTTGTCCTCTTCACAGATATTAGCAAAAAGCTTCACCTTCTTATATAAAATTTTTTTTCTCTTTTTTGCATTAAATTTCTTGGGCCCCCCTTGTGCCCATGCTATTTTCCCACTTTGTTGTCCACATAAATCGCCCTACCTGCCCAACATCTTTCTAATAACATTATCTACCTAAATCAATGCAAGAGAGAAGAGATGAGAGCGTAATCCAGCTAGGGGCATATCCACATTTTTGTGAGCCAAATCCACCAAATCATATTCTTCATTCATAGTTTCCTACCATAGATATTCCTCGGTGTCCTAAACACATGATCAAGATTAATTTATTAACAGTTCATTGAAAGTTTGGGTTAATAAATCTGATCATTTGTACATGTACTTTAAAAACCAATAATATTCGAGATAATTGTAAGACGAACTTTAGGTATAATTCCCTTTCCCTAATCAAACTATTACTAGCAGAGGAACAAATATGGTAGGGCTGCTCACAACTAACAAGGGTTCTAGAAGGAGGCCTATCAATTAGTAGGTTAAAGTTTCCCACATTTTCATTCACCCAAGTTGGATAGGAATTCAAGCCAAAACTGGTCATTTTCGGCACAAACTAAAGTTTGTTTGCTTGGTCGATTTAATGCTAAATGCAAAGCTTTTAATTGACCCACTGGCCTAATTCGTACCTGAGCTACCCCACTTTATAAATAACAAGGTTAGGAGAAAAAAAAAGAAGCAAATTCCTTGTATTTATGATGTAGCCCGTAGGCCAAGCCCCAAGTCTACAGAAAAAGCAATAAATCCCGCAAACCTTACTAAAATGGACCCCCTTGATTTATTCTTGATTTTATATGGTTAGGTTTGCTCTTTAACGTATGTAATTAACAGGTTAAGTTAGTTTAAAATGTGAAAAATATTCGTTTAATTTCTTTTACTTAAAATTATTAAGATTTGAATTTTAATTATTGAAATTGAAAGTCAACATTTAATCAATAGGCTATACAATTATTGGTTAATTCATTTTGAATTTTGAATCATTATTTTTGTTTTTCCTTTTTAAATGGATAAATGTCCCCTTTGATATTGATTTCATTTGTCATTATGGTGCATTAGACTTTGCATATCAAATTATTAGCTAAATGGGATTTAAAGTAATAACATTAACATGATTGGTTCCAGTTGTAACCTTTAATGTAACAGTGGAACCTGACAAGATCTACCACCAGATTCTCATCCACTAAGGTTTTGAATCTGCAGACTGCAGTAACCAAAAGAGAAACATTGTCCAACAACTTTTTGAGGCCTGCAAGGATAATTCTTTCTATTGAAAAATTTGTTGGTGGAAAGTTATTGGTATTGTTAAATGATGGTTGTGGTCTTGTAAGTGGAAACCAGGACTCGAGCTGTTTCTGAATTTTGAAGCAGTGGATGCCGCCTATCTTAGTAACTTGGTTCACAATGATGAAATTTTCATTTGAATCTTGTCAGCATTGAAAGCCATCTTTTTGAGCCTGAAAAGATCTTGCACTCTTTGATTCTTTGCCAACATTGTCGAGCCAAGGCGATCGGTATTCCGGTAGTTCCAAAATGTGCTTAGCAGCTTGGATGCAGGTAGCTACAACTCCGACCCATTTCCATCATTGGGCCTAAAAGATATAGCATTCTTATATCTTAATGGGCCAACATCATTCCAATATCTGGCCGAAAGAAAAAGGAAACAGTTCCCATTCCTCTATAAAAGTTAAAAGTGAGAGGGAATTTAGTCGGAGAACCTGAAAAATCCAACATTCATCTGTCGTTCCTAACGTGGCGAGACAGAAACATTAATCGGGAAGAGTTGGCAATTTCCTTAGGCCCCATTTGGATTTCATCAGACCTCGTAAGTGTCATTGATCTCATTTTATCTCCAGTTGAATCTAAATGCTAACTTTAATAAAATCCATTCAATATAAATTTTTTATTAAATTTTTTTTTCAATTACAACTATCGTAAATTTTTTTCAATTACAACTATAATAACTTTTATTATTATTTTTAATCTCACTACAATTAATTTCCCCATCCACCCAAATAAAGCCTTGGTCAATCTTTCAAAAAGAATACACGCAAAACAGGCTTGCAGCAACAAGAGAAATTGGACTTTGAAAATGAGAGCCCAATCAAAACGCAGGTTATTGATCAATAAGAATTGCCTTCTTTTTTGTTCTCTTTTAGATGGAAAGCATAACTAAAGAGAAAGGAAAAAGAAGATAGAGTTGACCTTACTCTATTTGTAACAACAATCAAGTATAACAAGCAGAAGCATGATGCTGAAAATACATGTTTTGCACGTAGCAAAATTCAACATATCCAACCAATTGACATAACTGAATAATGTTTCAACGGAGAACCATGAAGAGTAAACTGAGGCGAGACCAAGGAGATGTGAGAAATTGAACTAGGTTTCTTTAGGGGGGGCCTTCTTTGCAGCCTCTGCAGCTGCTTTCTCTGCTTCAATCTCAGCAACAATGGCATCAATTTCAGCTTCTTCTAGTTGTCGCAGTCCATGCTCTTTTGTCATCACGGCAACTTCTATGTTCTTTCCACCACTCTCAACAACCTAATTGTTTTTAAAGAAAAAAACACAAATATAAAACATAAATCACAGGTTATTAAGGTAAAATAGAAAAATACTTTCATCCATGCTACAATCAAAGACAAATCAAAACAACAGATTTAATTTATTAAAGAAAGGACTTTGCTAATGAGTGCCCTAAGAGAATTATTTAAGGTTAGTTAATATCCTATTTATAGTAATATTCTTTCATTAAATGTGGTATTTAACAGTTAATATGCTGATTCCCAGTGCATTGAAAGAACGTATTACTATATATGTAATCTTAAAGAGTGTTCTTAGAACACTGGTTAGCAAAACCCTTAATGAAATTATGCCAGGCAATTTATTTTGGCCCAGGATTCATGCAAACATGATCATCAACCGTTAGTGAAACCTTATAAATCCACCATTGGCGCTGGACAAATTTGTTTCACAGTCAGCATAACAGGTGTATGTGAAGCAACTGTACATCAGTAACCAACTCATCAGGCATTGCTCCATAAATCAAAATAGTAGTTAAAGTTCAAACTAGAACTAATGGTAACTTCATCCTACATCAAGTAGCTGGCTTCAAAAGAAAAGATTAGCATTTGTGGCTCAACTTAAGCAATAGGCCATGTATAGCCAAGAAAGAACATAGTTCCACTAACCAAGAACATACAGCTATAACACTATATAAGGCAGTTACCATTACCACAACCTAAAATACAAAACTGTGTTACTTAATATACAAAACTGTGTTACTTAGGCATGACCAGATTATAATCTATACATCAAAAATGTATATCCCTAAGAAGTCCATAACACCTTATTCGAAAGGCACAGAAGTGTACTGCTTACACAAACTAGTTAGCTGAGTAAATTTGAACAAAGAATTTGGCCTTGGCCTGAGAATTCAAGACATAACTCAATCTGAGATGCAGCTAATTCTCCACCACACTTTAGTTTCCAAGGAAACTTAAATTTAGAAATGTCATAGTTAAAAGTTAAATGAGGAAAACGTGATGAAATCAATCAACAAATGAGATATGAGACAGATGATGATCTCATGACAACTACCAGGAAGAAACTGGTGAAACCCTCCAAAGAACAGCACCGCATAATATATTTAACCAAGCCATTACAGCAAGTAACATCAAAATCATCAATACAGTGTAAGAATGGAAAATCCCACAGTTTTTGTTGTCAAAATTTTTAACATAAAAGGTAAACCATATATTATTTGATATAAGAAGAAACGAGTTTCACTTACATTTGTACTCCATAATTATAAGTAATGAATTCTTATTAAAACGGATGCTGTGCAAGCAACCTTGCTTAAGAGAGCATTTTATATCTATAAATACCAACATAAAAAACTGAAGCAAATAGAACACATCATGCATTCAAGACAGTAAATCCAACTTAAAAATAGTAAGTAGTCACACTTAGAACGTTAACTAAAACTACTAAGCCCAAGGCATACAAGCATATTTGAAAAGAAAAACTTACTTCAAGCAAAGCGCGAATTGCTAGCTTCACTGTTTCTTGCCCAGAAGTTTCCTTATAATTTTTCTCCAGAAACTCCCTCATCGAATTAGAGTTTCTCCCAGTTGCATTAGCCTTCCAAGCAGAAAATGTTCCCGATGGATCAGTCTGGTAAAGAGAAGGAACACCGGCGTACGGATCAAAACCAACAATTAAGGTCGAAAGACCAAATGGTCTCACACCACCGCTCTGTGTATACTTCTGTTGCAGACCAGCAATGTATCGTGTTATATATTCCACAGTTACAGGATCCTCAACTGTGAGCCTATGACTCTGGCATTCAATTCGAGCCCTATTGATCAAGACGCGAGCGTCTGCTTTTAAACCCGCGCAAGCCAGAGCAATATGATCATCCAAAGACACGATCTTTCTAACAGTTCTATGAGTAAAAAATAACAAATAAATTATAGTGAGCATATAAGTTCGCAAATCCCATTATTACAAGCATTCAAAATTAAAAAAAAAAAAGTTACGATTTTTCTTCGAAGCTACGATAATTAGAGGGTTCCAGAATTAATCTAATTAGAAAAAAATCATGAAATAAATAAGGGAAAATATTTCAACAAATTGAATCAGAAAAAACTATCGTGTGTAAGAAAATTTATACCTGGAGTCTTGGAGCTTGGCGGTGGATTTTTTTTCGACGCCGAGGACGACGATGTCGGTGCCGCGTACTCCAACGGCAGCGTTACCTTTACGGACGGCTTCGAGAGCGTACTCCACCTGGAATAAATGCCCATCGGGGGAGAAAACTGTAATTGCTCGATCATATCTCGCCATTTTTTATTTTGTTTCTGCTTTTCCTATATAATTACTCCTTCTTTCTTTTCTCTTTTTCCTGCTATTCAACAAACAATTGTGTTGAAATATCTGACTTTGGTTTTCGAGTGGTTTTGATTTGCGATCTGAAAGAGTGTTTTTGAGTGGAAAAACTTGGAGGACAAGCCAAACAGCCCAAGAAGACACTGTACTGCCAAAATCGCCGTACCGACGTCGTTTTACTCTATTTACCTTTTTTATGATGAGTTAATTTTACTTTTTGAACGAGGACAAGCCAAATAGCCCAAGAAGACACTGTACTGTGAAAATCGCTGTACCGACGCCGTTGTACTCTATTGGCCTTTTTCATTACGAGTTAATTTTACTTTTGGAACGAGGCAGACGTACAAATTTGTATTTTAAAAAAATTTGAGTCTCGTCGATATCATTTATTATCATAATTTCGAATATATAATTTACAATAATTTATTTTAAATTATTAAATACGATATATTTTATTATAATTTAAAAAATTAAGTAACTTATTTATAATCAAATTTTTTAAAAAAATATTTAAAAAATAAAAAATAAAATTTGTATTTTAAAATTTTAAATAATATATTATTTATATTTAAATTTAAATATTGTAAATTTAATTCATTTATATGTCATTTAATCAGTGTAATTTTATTATATGTACATTATTTATTAAATAAAAATATTTTTAATATTTTATAAAAAATGTTTTATAAATGTCACATGATAAAAAGAATATTGATAATATACGCAGTGAATAAATAATTTGATAATATTTATCAAATATTATATATATAAATTAACAGAATTAGCAAAATTAAAGTTTTAGTAAATATAATACGTAATTGAAAATTTAAGATGTAAATTATACATTTTATTTTTTTAGATATAAATTTATATATTTTTTTAAAGTTTAAGTATAAAAATATAGTTAATTCTTTTATTATTTTTATTTAGCTAAAATACTGAAAGCACCCTTATAATTTCTCATATTTTTCAAATAAATCGTTATCCTTTTATTGCATCAATTAAGTCTTTAAAGTCTTAATTTTATTTATTTAAACCGAAACCACTAAAATCTGTTAGACAAATAGGAATTAATTTAAACAAAATAGTTCCATTTCTGTTCTTCTTTGATTAAAGATGAATTTTTTTTTTTATCTTTTATAAGGACAATAAAATTATAATATACATAGAAATGTGGGTTATGTATATTTCAGTATTGATGTAAAATACTAAAAGAAATACTATACATTTCACTATTTCTATTCATTTGCAAAATGCATGAAAACAAACACAAACTCGTTTGGCATTAGTGATTTAAGGTTTTAATTTTGAAAATTGTGAAATATGACGTAATGTCATTTGGAAATAAAAAGATTAAGTTTTAAGATATATAAAATACATATATATTTACTTGCGTAAGTAAAAAAAAAAAAAAAAGAATTGCTATTAGGAAAGCAATAATACTTTTTGAAGAGACCCAAAAAAAAAAAAAAAAAACCATATTAGATTATTAAGAAATGTTGTTTTTCTCAAGAAAACGTCTTTTGCACGAGGAAATGACTTTAGTAAATTTTTTACGGTAATAATTAAATTTAATAATTTAAAATATAATATAATAATATAATATAAAAATAAAATAAAAAAATAACATAATTTAAAATTATAATAATTATTATATATGTATTTAATAAAAAATTTATATTTTATAATTTTATATCGACATCTATTATTATATATAATTTTTATATAAAATATAATATAAATATATTAATCTTTATATTTTATACTATACAAATATGCCGTTGCTAGCAAAATAGGTATTTCGAGGACAGGAGGCATGATTAGACTTAAATGTGTTATCCGTCCTTAGCAAAAGGAGAAAAAGAAACAAAATAAAGTGGATTGCGCTCAAAATCCGAACGACAATGATCAAAGAGGAGAAAGAAAATTATTGGAAATGAAGGGGTACAACGACTACGAGTTCCATTTTTGGAGCAATCAACAAATTTTCACACGATTACTCCACGAAAATGGAACTGTGTGGAAGCGTGGACTTGGGTCAGCTCTCTTTCGAAGTTTAGTGCGATGGAGAAATCACATTCCCGACCAATTAGCCAGGCCACACCATTTCTAGTTGTTTCATTGGCCAAAACAAATATGATGCCATTGAGAGACTCTCGAGAACCACATATTTTTAGTTTTTTTTTTTCTTACTTCTGCCATAGTGAAAAGCGAAAAGTAATGTTCGATAATCATTTTTTTCTTGGGAAAAAAATGAATTTTTTCATTGAGCCAAGAAGCAGGAAAATATGTTGCAGAGTTTTAAACTTTTATTTGGTTTCATTTCATCAGATGTTGATTTAAGTATGTGAAGCCGTGGACTCAGAAACAAAGTGGTCTAAATCAAGAGGCCGAGTAAAATGAGAAATGATTCTATGTCATCGGGCCATGGCTATTGTCAGAGAGGAGTCAACACACATCAAACAAGCCTATCGATACGACTCTCAGATTGAGTTAACAAGAAGATTAATGCAGTTTAACAATTATGTGAAATGCATGTATTAAGTTGTAAAGATTACTTAGATTCATAAAATATCAATCCAAGTTCGCAAAATATCACTAAATATTTGAATATCTAAGAAAAAAGAAGGAGCAGCTTGCTAGGAAGCAAGAGACGATATGGATGTTCAGGTTTTGGGGGCTTTTGATTGTGGTGGGAGTGTCAGCAAGCATTGTTGGGAAAGACCGAAGCTTCATGAAAGGATAATTGACCTGAAAAAATGCTTCTTTTCATATGATTATTCCTTGATAAAGGAAAGGGATTGTCAAAAACAAAACATAAAAACACGAAGATAAAACGAAGGCCACTCCACTTTCATGCGAAGCAAGTGTTGCGGAAGGTCTATTTCAGTTCAAGTTGTCAAAAAATAGAACACCAAAATCTCCTCTTTAATGGCAAAAGGAATAAAAGATTAGGATGTTTATTCAATTCATTTCCCTTGGTGGAAAGTCGACATATCTACCACTTAGATCAGATCAAATGAAAATGAACCTTAACCCACCATCCACTACGGAAAGAAAAAGATGCATGCCATGCCACCAACAATGTAATTAGGTTTGTGGTGTTGGTTTTTTTTTTGGGTAAGATAAAGCCAGATACTAGGCGGAAATTTCTTCCGACTTCATTTAATGTGCCTCAAAATAATTATTGCAATTCTCTAAAAGTAAAAAGTGACAAAGTTTGACAGTGAAATGTTTTTTTCAACAATCAAAGACACCCAGACTCTTCAATTTGTGACAAAAAGAGAATGAAGTTTGTTTTAAGACTGGACAGGTTCATAGAATATTGAACTAAATAATAACCAGAATAACTATCAAAACACAACGGATGGAGAAAATTACGAAAGGGAATGGCCTTATCCGAGGCCATCCACTTTCCTGTACAGCAGAATCCAATTGAGGCATGCTGGTGACCTTGTGTTTAAATTCTTGGAGCTGTAAAATGTGGGAAAGCAATAAACAACGATGAATCATGGCTATCTGATGTCAGCAACAATAATGGAAGAAAGAAAGTGAAAAGGAGATTATCTATAATTTGGATACCATAAAGAATTGATATAGAGAGAGTTATTAACACCCAAAGCCATTGTAACAGCAAAAACAAGTGGATTAAATTAAAAATAAAAAATAAAAACTCGCTTTTACATAATTAGAACTACAAGCACTCAATATAAAGCAATAATGTTGGAGCAATCAGGAGTAGGACAACAGTTAAAAGGTAAACCTCCCATTTGAAATAGATGTTTCCATTGATTTGATTATCAACAAAGAAGATATTTTTGGATATGTCTTAGAGAGGGGTAAACGTGTTATATGCACGATTGCTAATCAAGACGTTTGGACCCATAACAATATTCCACTTTGTTCAGTATATTTTCTTCTATAAAAAGCCCTTTATACAAAACATGTAACATCCACCATCCTCTGCTTCTTAGCTTTTCCTAGCTACCCTCTCTTACAGTGCAATCTTTTTATCTTCCATTAATCTCAACCATGTTGCCTAGGAGTCGGACTATGCCAAGTAGGATTCACCATGGCGCTGTAATATGCTCTTCATCACCTTGTTCATCAAGAACATTTTCTTTTCCATTTTGTTGTTCTTCAGTTCTTCTAACATTGATGTTTTTTTTTATGCTTTAGATCGAGGAAAGGCATGATATTAGGCACTACTTACAAGTAGAAGTTCAGCCTAATGCTCAGAATGAGAGTGAAGCAATGAACACTCAAGCCAACTATTCCAAGTGTTTTGATGATGATGGCCGCTTGAAGAGAACCGGTAACACTATGATATGGTTGATATATAGCTCTAGTATGCTTATTACCTTTCTTTTTGAAGTCCTTCACACTACAACAAATATGTGGATGCAGGCACTTTTTGGACTGCAACATCACATATTATAACTGCTGTCATCGGGTCAGGAGTTTTGTCGTTGGCATGGGCCATGGCGCAGCTTGGTTGGGTTGCAGGTCCAACTGTCTTGGTACTTTTCGCCTTTGTCAATCTCTACACTTCCAACCTCCTAACAGAGTGTTATAGGTCTGGTGACCCTATCACTGGACAAAGAAACTATACCTACATGGATGCTGTCAAGGCACACTTAGGTAACTGAATTAGTGTTTATTATAAATCATTATCAAGCAAGTAAAATTTGTACAGCATTATTACCCTAGTAAATCATAATAGTATAAAAGTTATCATGCCAATATTTTTGATATATTTTGTTATTGCAGGAGGATGGAAGGTCAAGTTATGTGGATGGATCCAATACCTGAATTTATTTGGTGTTGCAATTGGGTATACAATAGCTGCATCAGTGAGTATGATGTGAGTTATCTTGACTAAATTCATCAACTTTTCTCTGCTTTGGCAATTTCATTAGTTTGAAATGCTTGTATATAATCCTTTCCTATAAATGGTTACCTACAAAGAACTAAAATCGAGTGTATATAATCCATTTTAATGTGTTTAGGGCGATCAAGAGATCAAACTGTTTCCACAAGAGTGGTGGAACAGATCCATGTCATATGTCAAGCAACGGGTATATGATATCATTTGGAATTGCGGAAGTGATTTTTTCTCAGATACCAGACTTTAGTCACGTATGGTGGCTTTCCATAGTTGCAGCTATTATGTCATTTACATATTCAACGGCTGGTCTTGGACTTGGCATTGGCAAAGTTGCAGGTACCAACATGGATAGTAATTTATGTTCCCTTCACTAAAACAGCAGTTGTTAAGCCAACTTTTGAACAGTTGAAAAAGTTAAACGGAAATGGTTTACTTCTTTTCCTTGAGTATCTACTAGAATTAGAAATAAAGTATATGTATAGCAATTTGGTGGCACCATGCGTCTATAATTTTCTATATATGAATAGAAACGAGTTACGAACACCTTTTTGCAGAACACGGGAGGTTTGATGGAAGCCTTATGGGTATCAGCATAGGTACAGTAACACATGCTGGAACAGTTACTGGCATGCAAAAGATATGGAGGACTTTGCAAGCACTGGGAGCTATTGCTTTTGCATACTCCTATTCTATAATCCTTATTGAAATTCAGGTATGTATGAGGATCATAAGAAGTAGTTTGTAACTTGGAAATGTTGCCTATTAGTAATAACATGACCTGTGCTCCTGCAGGATACAGTAAAATCTCCTCCAGCAGAATACAAGACAATGAAGAAGGCTACTTTATTCAGCATCACTGTAACAACTGTGTTTTATTTACTCTGTGGTTGCATGGGATATGCAGCCTTCGGAGACCTCGCCCCTGGAAATCTTTTGACTGGATTTGGATTTTACAACCCTTACTGGTTGCTAGACATTGCTAACGTAGCGATTGTTGTCCACCTTGTTGGCGCATATCAGGTACGTTCTGTCAAATTATTTATCACATAGTAAAGTGAATCACCTTGATAAGCTAACATGCTCTGCTGGAAATTCTGATTAACTTTTGTTCAGAACTGAGTTCTATAAATGTGAAATTGTAGGTCTTTTGCCAGCCCTTGTTTGCATTTATTGAAAAATGGTGTGCTCAAAAGTGGCCAAAGAGTGACTTCGTGACAGCAGAATATGACATACCTATCCCTTTTGGAGGTGTGTACCAGCTTAACCTCTTCCGCCTAGTATGGAGGACAATATTTGTTGTGATGACAACTCTCATAGCCATGCTCATGCCATTTTTCAATGATGTTGTTGGATTCCTCGGGGCAATGGGATTCTGGCCATTAACTGTTTATTTCCCTGTTGAGATGTATATATCTCAAAAGAAGATTGGACGAGGAACAAGCAGATGGCTTGGTCTCCGAATAATCAGCGTGGCTTGTTTCTTTGTCACAGTGGCTGCTGCAGTTGGTTCTGTAGCTGGGGTTGTTCTGGATCTCAAGACTTACAAGCCATTTGAAACTAGTTACTGAGTCATGATAGTCCAAGAATTTATGAGTTAAGTGCAGTAGGAATTTATAAAAATATCATCTATTCAATGATATCTTGTGACTTCTGAGTAAGAGCAACAAATTAATAATTATGTGAGGTGTTAAAATGTATCAAATACAATTTCTGCCCGGAATAAGATGTATCTACTTCTCTACAGTTATCACTCGTCAAGAACCAAAGCAGCTTCTTCATCACCTCTGCTGCTATTGGCTAGGCTAGGCAAATTGCCAGATTCCGAGAACTCTTTTAGTAACTGTACAACATTCATTACAATGAATAATGAAACAAACATATAAACACAACCGCCTTCTTGAATTCTAAGAAACAGCTCAACCTTTGAAAAACTGCAATTCTAAACTCAGTATTACTTCGTATTTTTGGCCTTCAATTCAGCTGCATTTGCTTGTGCAGCAGCTTTAGCAAGAGTTGTGGGTTTCAAAACACTCTTGGGATTAAGAGCCTTTCTTATCTTGAAGACGGCCCAAGCAGTTCCAATTGCATGTCCTGCTGCATCTAGCCCTTCATTTGTCACCTGTCCTGCCCTTTCTCCATACCTGCAACAACAATATCACAATCAGACTGTCTTCTTTCTCCAAGTAGTAAGATAGGTAAATTTGGATAGATACCACATATTCGCCAATCTAGGTCCATATCTAAGCCCTTTTGTCTTGCACTAATGAAATCATCAGTGGCACAATAAACAATTAAACATGATGATGAACATTATCCAGTGACAATAGTCAAAAACATGATGATCATTATTATGACAAGTACAATTCAAATCATCAACTTTTATTTTTAGAAACGTACCTTTGTGAAACAAGTCCAGTTGTCACAACAGATGTGGTAGACATGACATTCCTTCCAGCTACTTCAACAGCATCACAAACCTTACCTAAATGGACATACAAGTAGAAAAATGTAAGAATACTATTACTCAGTTTTAAAACACAGTAATTTGAGATTCATAGCAATAGCAGGCATGGAGTTGGCATCCTAGCAGACAACTATAATCACAGTCATAACAAATTAAGGTAAAATTCATGAGAAGAAAGAACTCACTAAATCCATCCAAGGAAGCAAGAACGATTTCTCCAGGCAGCAGCTTGAAAAATTTCTTGCCAACTTTGGAGTTGATGATTGAACTTGTGAAGAATCCAGACACTTTAACTACCCCGGCAAGAATTCCAGTGGCCACTTTCTCTGACATCTTTGTTAACTTCTTAACCCTGAAAAGTACACAATATCCATTATAGGCTGCTACAAATTAATAAACAAGTAGGCCGCAAAAAAAATACAGAGAGGACATGAAATAATCAAGAATATAGCAGGATTGTATCCCCCATTACTTAAACTCATTCGTTCAAAGAATTAGTAAAGGAATGCACTGACATTTGTCCTGCACAGACAAAAGAAGTTATGTATCTAGAATTTAACTTAATAATTAAAGACATGCAAGAATTTTTATGACAACAGACACTAACATAAAACTCCCATGATACTTAATAATTCGTCCTCTAATTTCTTGCAACGGCAGTGATCAGATCACACCTTTGTTGCGAACTTATTTTTTTGTTTTTTGACGATCCAAGAAATTTTTCACAAGATTTTGACACAGATTGCTGACGGTTAAGCAGTTCATTAGTTTAGCCACAGTATATCTCTGTTTCAGGAGTAACTAAACTTTCCAAAGGATCAAAAGTTAAGCAGTTCAAGCAAATTCCCAAATTATCAATAAATAATACCAAAAGATTTTTTGTTAGAACTTAGAACAGATCACTAAGGACAAAACATAAAAGAAATGGACACGGTTTCAACAAGGAGGGAGGAAGGGTAAAAGAAATTTATCAGCAAAAAGGCTTATATGATCAAGAAACAAACCTTTTCATCCTTCTCAAGGCCCCAGGGCTAATCTCCGAGGTTGAACCTGGCTTCATCCTCTTTTTCAAGAACTCATTGCCCCACTTCAACCTATCCACAGTAACATCGCCGCACCACAAAATCCCCTTTACAACGAACCCTGACCCCGACGCAATTGCCCTTGCTATGGACCCGCTATAGTCTTCAACATTAGGCGCCAGAGTCGTCCAGTAGGCCATTGAACTGCCAACTATTAACTCCCTCTTTTCCTCTCTCTCCAACTCCTCTGGCGCCACATTTCTCGTATCCACAACATTCCAGTTCTCTATCCCTTTCACTTCTTGCACCAAAAAACAACTGTAAGTTTCCAATACTCTATCCAGTTCCTTCAACAAACCCTCTTGTCCCTTTGCAGCTATTGCCAAGCCATAGTTCAATACCTCCTCGGTTTGTTTACAATCTTTACCATCCCCAAACGACCCATTTGACGGTACTCGAAGAGTAAAGAAATAGTGGGAAGCATCAAGCTTTACCACTGGCTCATCTTTAGCCAAAGGCCATTGAATATCATCACCAATACGAACAAAAACAGCAACAATGTTATCACCTTGAAGGAGACTAACAATACAGAGCTCACCACAAGCAAGCTCTACGCTCGTCTCTCGTTCAATAAGGTGAACTATAGCACCAGGGACCTTAAGGAGGAGTTGTTCTTGAGAATCTAGGTGGGTCACTAAAACGGTGTCGTCTTCTGGGAAGAGGTTTTCTGCTAAATCTTTCATGTCAATGGAAGGGTACAAGGAAGAAGAAGGAGAAGAAGAATTGTAGAAAGAAGTGGCGTCAGGGTTTGAAAGATCAACTTGGGGGTAAAGACAGGAACGGTTTTGAGAGGGTTTTGAAGGACAAGAAGACATGGATGAATCTGTTTGTTTGGTTACTTCGACTTTGATCACTTCGGGGTTTTTGAGATCTGTTTCGTTTGATCTGTTCCTTGGATTTTGGCTTCGGAGATGAAGAGAATTTAAGGTGGGACAGACTTAGGGTCGAAGCAAAATACAACTGTACGACGTGTCGGTTGGGTTATGCAAAGCGAGCTGCATGTGGAATTGAGAGGAGAAGCCGCGCCACGACAGTGGCACTTATCTGTCATTTAAAGTCATTTATTGGCAACGGACAAGCATCCGTGTTTTGGTTAGTTTGACAATTTTATCTTCATATTCAAAGCTTGCTTCGAGACAAAGAGTCACAAATTAAACCCGGTCAAAAGCCCAAAACGCCCAGGTTTAAGTAGAGTAACTGATAAGTACATTTTATGCGCTAAGCCGAAGTAATCGTTTGGATCGGCAGGAAAAGCCCACAAAACCCCCTTTCGCTAAATAAAAAAAAAACTATTTGACTAAATCTTAAATATTTCATCGCCTTGAATTTCCATGATTTTAAGCAAAATCAAGAGAAACCCATCCGGTTTTCTTCGTTTTAATGCCTTCTCCACTTCTTTCAAACCTCCTTACCCATGCATTAATTCATATAACGCCTCCAAACTCTTGAGTAATTACCTTAAAGCTGGGAGAGTCAAAGAAGCAGAGAAATTGTTTGGTCAAATTCCCCAAAGAAACATAGTTTTATGGTCCATTTTGATTCATGGGTATTCAATAAATGGGCATCACATAAAATCCATGGAATCATATTCCCATATGCGAAAATCGGGTTTATTTCCTAATTCTTTCACTGTTGTTGGTCTTCTTGTTGGCATTAAAGGCTTGCAAAACTTTCTGTTGGGGCAATCAATTCATGGACTAATTTTGAAATGTGGGTTAAATTTCGACTTAGTTGTATGCACTGCAATGTTTAATACTTATGCTAGATGTGGAAATATAAGCGATTCGTATAAAGTATTTATGGAACTGGAGAACCCGGGTTTGGTTTCTTGCAATGCTATGATTGCAGGGTTTGTAACCAACGAACTCTTTGAAGAGGCTATTTTACTATTTAAGAAGTTAAGGAAATGTGGTTTGGTTCCTAATGTGGCTACTGCAGTATCTATCATTCAGAGTTGTGTTGGTTTAGACTTGAGAGCTGTATGCGAATCAATCCATGGTTTAATAGTTAAGTTTGGTCTTGCTTCGGATATAAGAGTCAATAATTCAGTACTTGACATGTACTCTTGTTTGATGGATTTGGATGCTGCTACAGCAATTTTTGAGGGCATGAAACACAAAGATGTTATCAGTTGGACAACAATGATGGGTTTATTAGTCAACCATGAATATGCTACTAATGCTATAGAGCTTTTCTGTAAAATGAAGGCTAGCAGGGTGAGTTACGATGCTATTGTTGTTATGAATCTTGTTTCAGCTTGTGCAATCTTAGGTGATTTGAGGAAAGGAAAACAAACCCATGCCCAGGCTGTTGTTTGTGGATTTGTATCAGAGCTTCCACTTGTGAACTCAATTATGACAATGTATTCTAAATGTGGTGATATAGATTCTTCTAGAACTTTGTTTGATCAATCAACTCAGAGGAGTTTAGTGTCATGGGCAGCAATAATTTCAGGATATCTACAAAATGGTTTCTCAAGAGAGGCTCTGAATCTCTTTATTAAGGTTAGACAGGAAGGATACTATCATTCCGATTCAGTAATGCTGATGAGTGCTTTAACAGCTTCCTGTGATATAGCTGCTTTTGAGCTCTGCCAGCAGCTCCATTGTTGTGCTTTCGAAGCTGGATACTCTTCCCATAGATCGCTTCAGAATACTCTGATATCAGCATATTCAAAATGCGGCAATATGGACCTTGCCGACTTTGTCTTCAAGGAGATGGGTTATCTTAAAGATGTAGTCTCTTGGAATGCAATTATAAATGGGTATGGTATCAATGGTCAAGGAGAAACAGCCCTTGCTCTCTTCCATGAAATGAGGAAAGGTGCAGAAGAGGCTGACGGTGCTACTTATTTGTCCATATTGAACGCTTGTAGTCATGGAGGATTGATAAATGATGCCCTGATTATTTTCAATAAAATGGTGGAAGATGATAAAATAAGGCCTAGCCAAGAGCATTATGGCTGTATCATTGATTTGCTTGCACGAGCAGGCTGTTTATCTGATGCAAGCAGTTTTGTTAGTCAATTAAGGATAGGTCCTAATGCTTGGAAGGCTTTTTTGAGTGGCTGCATGCTTCATGGTAATGTGGAGCTAGCTGAATTTGCAGCAAGAAAGGTCTTTGAGCTGGAGCCTAGGGGATCAGATCAAATTGTGCTCATTTCAAATGTTTATGCTTCTGTTGGTAGGTTTCAGGATTCAGAAGCATTGAGATTAGGCATGCAGAAGAAAGCATTGATTAAGAAGCCAGGAGTTAGCTTGCTCTATAGGAATTCTTATGACGGTGGTTGAAGATCCTTGATTTTCTGAAGTATAGAGAAGGATAACTGTACATGGCCATCTGTCAACGTGCAAATAGTATAACTTTGGGTCTGACTATTATTGAATGTAGCAGCTTATCCTAAGGAAATTTTACGAGTTCTGCCCAGATCATCCCATGTTGGGGAAAAGAATCTGGATATTGGAACAGATGGATTTTGATGGCTTTGCCGATTCAGTAAGTGGTTGTTAAAGACTTGCTATACACAGCAGCTTGTGTACTACTTCTATTCATGGTGATGGAACAGAGGAGTAACCGGTTAGGTAAAACCTAAGGGCTTTGGACCAGAGTATCCGGATCTTGGAAGACTTTTTGTCAACTTCTCAGTACCTTATGAAAGGATGGCCGTAGTATCAAACGAAGTTGATGGTGTTCAAGAATGATTTGAGGAAAGCAAATACATAGCATGAACGCTGATATTCCATAGATGACCAGAAAGAATACCCGATATGTGAGAAAATTTTCTGATGTTCCAATTATATATGTCAGTCGAAGCGAGATGCAGCTGCAAAGCTCTGGCTGAATCGACAGATCACAAGTATGTATGTATTGGTGGCAAAACTGTTGGCAGAAACCTAGACTTTCTTATAGAATACGTTTACAGAGGAAGTCTTCTTGTCATAAATTTAGCTTTAGAGTTATGCAGCAGGACCAGAAACGAATACGATCTGCTTCTTTTGCCACATATAGCAGTAATGGCTTACACAAACTGCTATAAATACGCATCTTATCTGCAACAATATCTTCGAAATTTATCATCCTGTAATTGAATTTGCCAATGCTCATCACAACTCTCAATTTTTCTCTCAACTTGGTTTTATTTTAGCTTCTCATGTGACTAAAGAGATTGAGATTGACCTTGTGATTACCTGTGTAAAGGAACTGCCCTTGAGCAAAACGCTGTTCCAAGTACTTTATGTTTTGTCGTTTCTCTAGGTAATAGCTAGTGCTAAACTGAACCAGGATTATAGATAACATATTGACTAACGTGTTCCTTCTGCTTCCATTACCCTTGGAACTTGGTTAATCAATCCCCTCTATGGTATATTAAATTGTGGAGATGCCTTGGATCCACGTGCCTTCACATCTCCCCGTTGCACCAAAATCTCAGGCAGCAGCAAGTCAGTTTCACCCCATCCACACGAGTCTCGCATGCCTGGCTAGTCTCCCTCTCCACTTGCTGAACCATCTCATTAATGCTTCACGTCCTATATATTATATGGTAAAAAAACGTTCTTTCTGCTTCTGCCCACATTGGTAATTTCATTAGCAAGGGTTTGAAACAATGAGGATATCGAATTCTCTTGCAGCCAACTGGAACTACGTTTGGACTGCTAGTATCTTGTTCTTCAAGTTGCTTCAGCCCATGAGATTTTTTTCTGTAGAAGGGAGTTACCCAACCATTACTCATCCACTTCAAATGCACATTCAATTCGAATAAGCTGAATTCAAGTAAGTCCAACGGTTGCTCCAAAATGATGTGTAGACAAGGATTTGTATTAAAAAAAAAATGTTGAAAATATATTACAATAACCTCCTCATTTTCTCACTCAAAAAGTAACAAATCTGCCTTTTAGCAGGTTGTATTAGGTAAGATCATATCAAAAGTAAGAATCCTCCTTTTCATGTGCTTCCAATCTCCTACGTGAATTATTTATTTAATTTTTTTGTTTGAGCCAATTAAATATATAAACTCAAGTTAATTGTTAAAGATGATCTTGACTTATTGTGAGTAAAATGTGCTGAAATTCATCATTCTCGTGATAATTATTAAATCGAATCCATCCTTATCAAATGTTACAGTAAAATACAAAAGCTGAAAAAGTTACTTACAGTCAACAACAATCACGTAATTTGTTCAATAATCAAATTTTAAATTCAAAAAATCTCAAATATATATATATATATATATATATATAAATTGACTTGCAATCAAATCCTTTCCGTAGAACTCTTAATTTTAGCGTAGGACCCTCAGGCCAAATTCGTATAGGGTCTCTCTTCGCCGTGCCAAACAATAGTTTGGCAATTTCCCCAATTCATGGCTGTTCTGTCTTTCTTTTCCCGCAATAGGAAAGAAAATTTGAAAAAAAAAAAACGACCTCGACAATTAATAGATTGGACTTTATGTATTACATAGAACCTTGCAATTTGATCCACACAAATCAAGCACTCCATGAACAATACATTATTTCAAGGTACTAAGGGCCCAGCCCAAGAGGTTTCCAACTTGGCAGAATAGTGACTTGGATGTGTACAAATTTAATGTGGTCGGCCAACCAATTTTGTTTCTTTTGAGTGCTTATTCGAAATGTTATCCTCCGCCATGAAAGATTATAGCCCACCATCTTCCGCCTCATCATTCAAAGAAATTAAAGTCCTATATATAGGACCCTCTCCTCTATCAATTTTAAAGAATAAAGTTAGGGCATCTATATGGGGCTAGCTGACAGAAAAATTAGATTGAAAGCAAAGATCATGGAAATCTAATGGGGGTGTAATTCTATTCCATGTTATGCCTTTAAAGGAGCTAAAGTGGCCCTTCTGGGGTGCCCAAGCACGAGGCCGAAAGAAAATTTAATGATGAAAACTGTCGAGTAGCAAAAGAGAAAAATGGTTACTCATTTTCATCTTTAATTTCCTTTAATTTTTGTGCTTTCATATTCTTTTGTTCCTTCCTGTTTGATTAGAAATTAAAGGGCGGTTGCCAGTTGGTTCCATTGACCAAAGTGTCCAATGATAATTCAAGAAACTCCGGCAAAGAAATGGTGAGAATTTGTTGAAGAATGCCATCCGCCATGAGTGAAAGCTTTTTGGAAGGAAAAAAAAAAGCGCACATGCAATTCTTTACTGAAATGTAAAACATTTATAATTCTATGTTGAGGTGGTAAAGCTTTGCCTCCTTAATCAGCGGAGTAAATAAAATGATTGACAGCTAGATTTTCGAAGACAAACGAGTTTATATAATCATATGGTTTTATAAATGAACTAATTCATTGCTTGGTAAAGCAATAGTGACAACCTTTTCAACGACTACAAGTTCCTAGCTTTAGAGCTAGAGCCAAAACAAGAATAGTCAGCACAGCAGGGCCGGGCATTCAATCCGCAATTTATTACCAGATATCGAGTGAATCAATAACCAAAAACCAACACCTTGACAAAGCCATATTTGCTGCGGGAATGACGATCCATCAGTTGACTGACAGATCATTGCATGGGCTGTTCTGCTTGAAATTTTCAGCAATCGCATTTCTTGACTTTCTTGCCAGTGACCTGAGTCACCTTATTGACCCCACAATGATCTCCTCAACATTTATTTACAAGATTAAGCAGTCCTGTTAACTTCATCCCCCCAATCCCCTTGGTTTTGATGGGACAATGGGTGGTAAATGATAAGTCAATTATAAACAATTTTGACCCTTGAATTAAAATATGGTTTGCTCCACAGTGATAGAGATTTTTTTGTCTGATAATTTTCTTAGCACTGTTCTGTATATATAAACTTCTCAAGTTTATAAATACACAAGATTATGGAGATAATAATAAAGTAAAATTAAAGGAAAAAACTCACACTAAACCACCCTCAAAACCAGTTTTTGAAAGGCTCTCCTAATCCTACCCGAAACAAAACACACAAAAAGGAACGTGGTGCTTCGCCTTCATTATGCATAGCAACTTCTACACTTACGCTATACTGTCTCCCCTGATTCAATATTTTAACCACCATCTACCAAAGTGACCCAATTCATCGATCAAAACCTACATTGATCGAATCCCAAAGGTCACTAGTTTACAAGGGATCGAGTTGAGTAACTACAATGGGGCTCCTCACCACATGCTTAGTCCCATCTGTCCAAGACAGTGACCCGAAAACAGCTCCAGCATCATCCAGCACCAGGTGCTTGCTATCTGCTGTTATGGTCACCGAAAAGCTCCTCTTCTTAACCGCTGGTGTGAACACTAACTTCACCGGCTTCATTGTCACAGTCACCCCTTTTGGTGCCTCTATCTTGGCGACGTAAACTGCATTTGCTTGACCCACATTAGTCACGGTCCTAATAAACGTCTTGCTCGTCGGACCCCTTGATGTGGTTGAAAACAATGCAGCAATTGAAGGGTAGTTAAGATTCTCAGGCAAAGGCTTCTTCATTGGACAAACTGCCAGAGATCTCGTAACAACTTGTACTAACTTTGGACTATAACCAATAGCACACAAGAAGTTTTCATAATCATTGTTAGTAATATCATAAATAAGTCCCGGATCCATTGCACGATCTAGATTTAGATGCCCAGCACCAAAATCATAAGGAGTCGACTGCTTCCCAGTTGCTTCATCAATCATAGGCTGTTTCTTATTATCAGTTATACTTGCGGTAGTCATCATAGCGGATCGAATTGCCGCTGGACTCCAATCAGGGTGTGCAGATTTAAGCAAAGCCGCTGCACCACTAACATGAGGGCAAGCCATTGAGGTTCCTGATAGAATATTGAACTCTGTTTTCCGTTGATCAGAATCTAACCCAGTTGGACCAACAGCATCAGTCCAAGCAGCCAAAATGTTAACCCCAGGAGCAATCAAATCCGGCTTAAGAATTTCAGGGTTCAACCCATTGGGTCCTCTGCCAGAAAAGGAAGCCACAACAGGCGCAGGCTTGATACCAATGACAGTACCCTTAACATCAATGGTAGCCGTTGGATTCGCTGATGATGAAATATATGATTTGATAGCATCCCCTTCGTCTGACCCAAGAGCACAAGCGGGCAAAAGATGAGCATCACCCACCAATCCTTCACCATTTGAAGCACCATTAGCAAGAATCATGCCGACTCCTCCAGCTTTCTTCACAACCAAACCTTTAGCCACTCTCGGACTACTCCCGCGATCACAAATTACTATTTTTCCCTTAACAACATTAGGGTCAAGCGAATTCTCCATGCATATAGAAGCCGAGAGTCCCCCTGATTTTCCAGGATAAACCAACGAATACATCTTTCCTTTTAACTGCTCGCCTGAGTACAACGACACACCGTTTAACCTCCTCCCATCAGCGAGGATGACGTCAGCAGGGAAATTCCTGTCGATTGTTCCCGCTCCAACGGTAACCAACCAAGGAGCAAGATTGGTAACCGACATTAAATTAGGCCCATCGTTTCCAGCGGAAGATGACACAAATACCCCTCGCGAAACCGCACCGTATGCTCCGATCGCGATTGGGTCGAGATAATAAGGAGAAGAGATTCCGTCTCCGCCGCCAATCGAAATGGAAATGACATCAACGCCATCATTAACGGCGGCATCGAAAGCGGCTAAAATGTCGGAATCGAAACAACCTGAATCCTTCCAACAAACTTTGTAAACTGCCAGTCTTGCTTTCGGCGCAACTCCTTTCGCGATTCCAGCGGCGTAACCTTCCATGCTGGCCCGATATGAGTGTCTTCCAGCAGCGGTTGAGGCCGTGTGGGTGCCGTGACCGTCAGCATCTCTCGGGGACATGAATTCGATCGTTTCATTGATTCCGGCGATCGGACCACCCAGCCCTGCAGCTGCTTCATGACCTTTAGAGAAGAATCTCGCTCCGATTAATTTGCGGTTACAGTTTTTAGCAACAAATTTGGCTCCGGTTTGGCAAACTCCTTTCCACCGAGCCGGAACGGGTCCAAGATTCGTGTCCGAGAAGCTACGTCGTTCGGGCCAAACTCCAGTGTCGAATACTCCTATTATGACATCGGATCCGTAATCGGAGTCCGACCAAAGTCCATGTTGGTTTCGGAGTCCGAGGAACTGAGGGGAGCGAGTTGTGTGAAGTTCGCGGCGGCGGTCTTCAAAAACAGCAAGTACTGAAGGGTGGTTACTGAGGGAAGCGGCGTGGGTTTCAGTTAAAGACGCTGAAAAGCCATGGAAAACCGTGTCGTAAATATGGAGGATTCGAGTTGGTTCGGCGAACTCGGAAGTGTACCAGTGATAATGAGTGGGGAAAACGGACGGCTTTGATTGAGAGTCTACACGGATGATGAAGGTCTTTACCGTCTGATCAGTGGAAAACGAACTTGGAAAATTAAAGAAAATGAACAGAAGGAACAGTAAAGGAAGAAAACTGGAGAGAAGTGTCGCCATTTGAAAAACAGGAGAGACAAAGTGAAGGAGTGAAGTGAGTGAGTGTTCGCTGGCCGACAGAGACGGAGTGATACAAGAGATATTATTATTGATTATTCTAAAACGGCTTCGTTTTGACTGTTTGAAAGATAACTGAGATTTTATTTGATTTTTAAATTTTCAATTAGTAAAAGCGATGGTTATGGGAATGGGGTAGGTGAGGAATTTGGCACATAATGTTTAATGATGACCGTTGGATTAGTGGGGGTTCACTACTGATGTTTGATCAGACGGATATAAAAATATTACTAGAATCTAATAATTCCCTAACTGCATTATAAAAAGTGCAAGGAAACAGGCTTCTTATTCTCTACCCCAAAGTAGACGACAAAGATAAACCCACGCTTTCATTTAAACGACTGGTAGATAAACTGTAAACATGGAGAAAAAAATTTTTTTAAGTGTCCGAAGGAGACCAAAATTTTGAAGCTAAATCAGGGTGATCTCGGATGATATTTGAGTCAAGTGGTTTGGTTTTCTGGACAAGAAGAAGCATTGCATGAATTGAAACATACATTTTTCATGCAAATATCAACTCTCAACGGACATCGGCAATGTGAATTTGAATATGATGAAATAAGAGATATTGCTAAAAAAGGATGTTACCCTTCATTTATCTTTTTATCTAATCCCATGTTCTTTGGTTATAAGAAAAAGATGATAGAGAAAACTTCAGGCAGCAAGACTTGTCAGAACTCAATTTAATGTATTAGGTTTTAGAGATAAACAAATTTGGTAGGTATACAAGTATAAATAACTTTTAAATTATAAATTTATTTTAATTAATTTATATAATTATTTAAAAAATATGATAATAAATAAATTTAAAATTCAAATTCAAATACTTACAATCAAAGTTATTAATATTGTACCAAATTTTTTATTTTTTTAAAAAATAATATATATCGGTATCAATTATTTTAGTATATTAATTTAAATTTTTTGATTTAATACAAATATATTTATAAATATGCATGAACTTATACATTATAATATTATTAATAAACCACGAAATAAATATATAGTATATTCAAATTAAATAAATAAATTTAAAAACATAAAAAATAATATCATAAAATTTTCATGATATTTTTAAATTTAATCTGACCATATGATATTTAAATAAGTATTTTTTCATATAAATATTAAGATAAAAACAAAGAGATGAAAAAATTAATTAAAACTTTATGATTGTTAAATTTTATAAAAACAGTATAATTTTTTTTTTCAAAAAAATTTGAAATACTTATAATTTTTTTTTTGAAAAAATAAAATATAAAATCATAAACTTTTGTTTGAAAAAATAAAGTATAAAAAAATAAAAAAAATTCAACTTTTAAATATTATTTTATCAATTAATTTTATTTTTATTTGATTAAAAATAGTTAAATAACAAAAAATAAGTTAAAAATTATAAAAATATATTTCATATTCATGTACCAATCAAAACATACTATTTAACTTAACTTTACTGAAACAAGTCAAAACTAATGAAAACAATAAATATTATCTGATATTAATTTTGATAAAAAAAATCATCTTTAAATATATTGTATTTTGGTATAATTAGAGTATACTAGTTGGTGTGATCTGTAATAAAATTAGATTAATAACTATAGTTATAACTCATTTTTTTAATCTAAATTATGATATATTTAAAAGAAATGTAAAATAACCTTTGTAGCAATGAGAAAACTATGGTAATGTAGTAATTTTTTCACTAGCATTGATGGTATAATACAACAGGTACTATAAAAAGACTCAAATAATTATGTGATTTTGAAAAGCAAACTCAATAATTAAGGGTCCATTTGCATTAACAATTAAATTAATTTTAATAAAATTGAAACTAATGATTTATGAAGAGATTAATTTTTATAGTGTTAAGATTAAGAATAATTATTGTGATATATATTTAGATGTAAATATAATAATAATAATAATAAAATTTAATACGATAATGAATATTTTAAAAAAAATTATTATTGCAATTAAAAATATTTTTATATTTTTATTTTACGGTTAAAGTAATTGACTGCCTTAAATAAAATAATTGACTATCCAAAGATCGAATGAACCATTATACCCTTCTACAAACTGGAGGGACGACGTGCACTCCATGATTTAATTGGAGCCAAAAACTCCAGTGTTATAGAATCCAAGCTTCAAATTAAGAGTATTTTGACTATCATTATCAATGTTTTATTTTTTCTGATTCCAGTAGCAGATTTGGTTGGACTAGGACATAAATACTACTAAAGATTAAAAAAAAAATTTTTTAGCAAATTGCTTTCATAATCTATACCTATATTAGCATTAAGTTTTATAAAAAATTAAAATTTAAATTGTAACAAAATTTGCAATAGATGCTGTACTGAACAATTTTTGTTCTTAATAAGATAGCCATTTTTGTGAAAAGAGGATTTGAATGTAACTCATCGAGGTGGAGATAAAAACCATTTATGATTGCATCAAATGCTTAACTCCTATACTTACAAATTTAAATGCAAATCTACTTTACAGCTGTAAATACAAAATTTCTTCAAATAAAAAAAAAAAAGGCATCTAATTAAATCTGTGAGACTGTTTTTTTAACTAAAAGTAAGGGAATATGACAGGAAGGCTACAGACAAACAAACTGAGGGCTTCTATTTTAGGCATCGTAGGTAGATAAATGGGCAACATTGTCGCTGATATCGAACATAAAACATGCAAATCATCATTTGACTGAACCCACTCGATTCGTGGAAATGGACGGTGTAGATTACCCCCGTACATCAAGTTTTGTTTTCTGGTGGACATGTGATCATTTCGATAGCTTTTGAGCTGGATAAAGTGTCTGTTGTTGGCGACTTGGCGGTGTACGGTTGATGACGCGGTATTTGACAAATTAAAAAAAAAAAAAAGAAAAAGGTTTTACAATTATGCTCTCGTTGAGAGTCGAACTCAAGACCTCCCGCTTACTAAACGGGTGCTCTAACCATCTGAGCTACGAGAGCTTGTTGACTGGTTCCAGAATATTTTTAAATATATTCTATATCTGATTTTTTGGGAGACCGATCGGTGGAATGGAATTTAGTCGGTCGAACACGTGTTGTCTGTTGATGCTGAAAAGAGGACATTTGTTTGTCAGGATGTCCATCTGTACCAGATCACATGCGAGCAGAAGCCCCATGGATGGGCAGACATTAAAACTGGGCTAACTTTCAAGTGCCACGTTTCTGCCCCTTCGGCCACCTTGAGGGATACTACTGTTTCAATGGGATTACACTTCACATGTTCAATTGCTCTGATATAGTCATGGATAATTGGACATGGAATTCTGGATGTCAGACACAATTTAAAAGGAGAAACTGCCCTTTTTCACGTTGGAAATGATTCTTTTTGGGCAGCTCTAATATAATCTCTCAAGTCAAAGCGTAAAAGGGTTGTCTAGTAACTAATTCTTTCATGTATTCTCTGAAGCTATGTTTTTGTATAATTATTTTGATTGCATTTAACGTAATTATCGACAATTGTGTTTCTAAAACCAATTTAGTCCATTATTCCATTTTAGATATAGTTTTGTCTCGTTTACTTTCATGTTAATGTTCATTAGGTATAATATTGTAGACATCAAATTTTATCCGGATCTACAATTTTCAATCTTTGATTTAATAATAATAATAATAATATTAATTTAATTAATATAAAAAATAAAAATAAAAGTGATAATTGATAAAAAAAAAAAAAAATCATGATGACAGTGGTGCCTTACATGCCATCATTGCCACCCACCCTATCACCACCATCTCTAATCTCATCAGAACTCATGCACTTCATTTGGCTCAATTGCTCGAAACCATCAACCTTACCTTGCCATTACATCCATAACTCGCCGGACGTATGCTCTATTGGTTATCACCATTTTCAATCCTATAAAACCTCCCAACGTTTTCCCTTTTAACCTCTCTCGGACATCCCCTCTCAGCCTCTCTTAGATACCCTCTCTCGAAAATCTTCGGACAAATCTTCGAAACCTCTAGAGATATTGCTCTCAGCATCTTCTCGTTTCGAGCTCAAACACCAAGTCAAACATCTCCCTTTAACAACCCTAAACAAAACTCACACTAACCAAAAAAAAAAAAAAAAACAAACAGAAAAACAAAAACAAAAAAACAAACACAATCCTCTTCGTAGGGAGGAACCCAGCGTCGAGCTACCTGCAAAAGCAAAAAATATATATCAGTTTCATTTCGAAAAAAAAAAAAAAGGTAGAAAACTTTAAGCCTCGATCTACGATGATCGGAGTTGTTTTTGACAAAACGGACGTTGGATCTGAAAAGAGGGCATTGAGGTAAACGTTTGGGAGTATTTTTGATATTTTTCGACAACCAACGACCACCATCAACGATCGTTGGTGGTGACCCAGGCGGCGACAGACGTCGGATTCTGGCCAAAGCCAGAGAGGATTTTTTTGGCGAGAAATCTTTTTTTTTTCTGAGAAAAGGGTGAAATGAATTAAAAAAATTTGACTTTTATAGAAAACATAGGAGCAAAACGACGTTGTTTTGAGCATATGACCAAAACGACGTCGTTTCAAGTATAAGAGGATCCGTGCGTGAACCGAACCTGACCCGAGATCTGCGCAAACTGACCCATCAACCCGCCTCAGTCACCTTTCAGTCGGTTTGGACGAACCGCAGTGAATCGGTTCAACTAAACCTGACTAAACCGCTCCTCAGTCGGCTCAACCGAACCGTACGTCAAACTAAACCTTTTTCGGTCCAACCGAACCGTCGTTAATCAGACCGTTGATCGGTCCGATTTAGGTAAAAAAAATTTTATTTTTTATTTTTTTTATATATTATTATTTTTGTTATTTTGAGTATTTTTTATGTTTATGTATGATGAATTTTTAAATTTGTTAGGATAAATATTTAATTGTTTTAATAATAATAAAAATAAAAACAAGTAAGACAATAATTAAAAATATATATTAAAAATGCTTTAAAATAATAATAATAATAAAATATTTTTTTTATTTTTTATGCCTAGATGTTAGAGGGAATAAAACATATCCTAAAAATAATTTCACCTAGATGTTGAAAAATTATTATTAATAAATTTTCATAAAATATATATATAAGAAATTTTTGATTAATTTTAAAAAATCGCTAAAATTGAACTTGCTCCAAAAATTCACTTAGATGTTGGAAATTTTTAGAGATGTTCGTATTTTCTTAAAAACGAAACCTTAAACACTAATTCTTAAATTCAAACTCCTAAAATCCAAACCCCTAAAATTCAAAACTCCTAAAATCCAAACCCCAAACCTCAAATTTTAAAAATTAAAACCCTAAAAACGAAACTCTAAATTTTTCAAACCCTAAAATTAAACCTTAAAACTTCCAAACCCTAAAATCCAAAACCTTAAAATCCAAACCCTAAAAACGAAACTCTAAATTTCTCAAACCCTAAAATTAAATCTTAAACCTCCTAACCTTAAAAATGAAACTCTAAACCTTCCAAACCCTAAAATTAAAACCTTCATCTTTCAAACCCTACAATCAAAACCCCAAACCTCTAAGCTCTAAAATCAAAACTTCAAACCTTCAAACCTTAAAATTAAACCGTAAATCCTTTAAACCCTAAAACCAAAACTTCAAATCTCAAACCTTAAAATCAAAATCCCAAATCTCAAACCCTAAAATCCAAAATCCTAAACCTTAAAATCTAAAACCTTAAAATCCAAAATTTTAAAAATCCCAAATTTGGTACAAAAACCCAAATAATTACCTGAAACTCACCAAATCTTTAAAACCTCAACCCATACCCAAGTTTAAAACCATTCTGAAACTTTAAAGATATGTGCGAAAATCTCAAATGGAGTAATTTATTCTCGAATGTCGCCTAGATGATGGAGTTTTTAAGAAACTTTATTCCATTAAGTTTTTCTTGCAAGTCCTTAATGAACTTTAATAATGAATCGAAAAATTCAATAAATAAAAAGTATAATAACATAAAATGAGATCTTAAATATGAACAGTCGCATCTAAACTCCGCTTAGAAGTTGAGGAGTCAAGATGGTCTCATAATATTTAAGAATCTAATTTCAAATTTGCATTTAATTATACATAGCACCTATTAGCTTACATGCATTTATTTGTTATTGTTTGCACTCATTTTGTATATTTGTTTGTTACCTGATAGTATCATCCTTTATTTTTTTTTTCGCACAAAATATTTTTTTATTTACTTGTTTTTAAAAATATGCAATTTTAAAACAAAATAAAAATAACATTCCGAAGGAAATAATTCTTGGTACTCTGGCTAGATGTTGGAAAGTCACCAACAATTTTTTATAAAAAGTGTTATTTTATTTTAAGGATTGCTGTATTAAATCTTAAGTGAAAATAGTTATTTTAAATTTTGCTTAGATATTGGAAAATTTTAATATAATTCTTTAACTTAAAGATTTTCTTAATATTTTTAAATAAAAATTTTAGCAAAAATATTTTTTTAAACGAAAGAAATTAATATTAAATTTCAAGTCAAAACCATTTTATCCAACTTCGAAAATAATGCATGATTAAATGGTATCAATTTATGGGCGTTGTGGAGGTGCTAATCATTCCCCACACATAACCGACTCCCGAACTCAACCTAATTTTCGTAAATCAAAATTTATCTTTTTGATAAACTTTAAACTCGCTTTTATAGTTTTATTAAAAAGATAAACTTTTGGGTGATCAATTATACCCTAACAAAGGTTGGTGGCGACTCTCTTTTATTTTTTTCGATTTTAAAACACTTTACGTCTGACGGTCCCAAAACTGTTACGATAAATATGAATCGTAGTTTGTAAATGTTGAAATTGAAATGTGACCTGTTAAATGATATTTATTAAAAATAATTATAAAATCAATTAAATTAAATTTTAATTTTTACTTTCATGTTAATGTTGAGTAAATCTTGTGTTAAAATGATTGATTCACTATCATGTTACTCTAAAGTCTGAACAGTTACTATATCAAAAGCAAGGTTTCCCGCTCACAAATCGTTACTCATACAGTGACATTCATATCAATAACTTTGTCAACTTCAAATGCATGCATGTTCGACAGAATTCAGCTTGATTTTAGAAAGTTTTGATAAGAAAAAAACAAAAAAGTTGAGGCCCAATATTTTGCATAGGTAACTAGGCAAGTTCAGCTTGATGGTCCAGTCCTTAAGGCCTAAAATGTTGCATATAGCTTCAATTAAGTTTGGTTTATTGAAGGGCCAGGCTCTTGATGGGTTGTCACAATTTGGTGTCTGTTTACAAATCATGTCTTTAATTGAAGGCTGAAGCTTGAATTTGGGAGAGAGCAAGGGCAATTGTTTAATCATAGAATTATACCAACCTTTCAAGATGAACTGCCCTTACCCAAATTGCTCCACAGTCTGAATAGCCCTACTATAAATGCTTAGAATTATTATCGCTAGCATATGGTAATGAAGGGATTACCCTAAAATGGTAATAGCATTAAAGCATTAGAGGTTACAATAAGTAATCAGCTATCCTCCTCAATGAAAGAACAGAATGGTTAGTACAATTGCAATCAAAGCAAGGAAAAGGATGCTCTCTATCTTTGAATTCACAAGCTTTATCCATGATTAGTTGCCAAAAATCAAGGTTACCTAACTGCTAGATCATAAAATATAAGTTTGACAAGACAAAAAGGTGCACAAACAGGAGAATGAAAAACGTCATACATGAACAATGTTCTCAAGTAGTTAGGTGCCAAACCATAATTATTTGTGGTAATTATATATGGCCCATGACATCGATTTCCATCTTCACAGAATTCATAACCTATCTCTTGTTTGAGTGTTCGCTGTTCTGCTATCTTCCTAGTCACCATTTTATTTATTGCATGCAGTCTTTATACTACTGCAGAAACCTCAGAAATCAACTGGACATGCCATGTATATGATTTTAAGGACAGTTGAAGTAACTTGTTATGGCTAGATTCATATCCAGTAAGCATATGAAAACTGCTACCTGTAAACAACATTTTTTATTTTGCATATTTTGCCAATCTTTGTTGATTTGTTAATTTCCTAGTCAGGGGTGACTTGAATCATCGTCTCATAAGGACCAGTCACCAATCTAATCCATTATGGTTTGGGTGTCGTGAGCTGGGCAACCCCCGCAAAGAAAAAAAAAACCCAAAATTGGATCATTTCATTTTCTCATGTCACTGCCAACTTTCTTTTAGCAGTAGACAGCTTTAATTCTCCAGCTTTTTCCTTTTGGACAGAATAGCATGCTCAAAATCAAACCCCGAGGGTTACCTATCAGCATAAAAGTTGATGTTTCTTACACTTCTGGAATCTCATTTTCTAATATTTAGCAAATCTTGCAGTGAAGTATTGCATTTTCATAATTGAAAATAAACGGTGAAAGATGGGAAAGTAAGTTCAAAAAGGATTATTATCCCCATAAATGAACTAGTTTTGGTAAAGGAGATCTGCCCCAACTTAGGACTTGATTGCCCAACAAGCAATTCTTACAGCCTATTATTTTATTAGTGAAAGTGAAAAGGAAGGAAAACCCATGGGGCATTTGGTGTTTTACCATTAAAAGGCCAAAAATTTTCCATCTTTTTTACCTTTTTTCATGATTAAAAAAGTGGAATTGATGGATGTTTTGTCCTCAAAGTAGCGCACATGGGACATCAAAATATTATTACATATTATAAGATTAACTTACATTAGTGCTAAAAATCTAGCAAAAAAGTAACAACAACAACAAAGAAAGAAAGCACATATTGTTGGAGTTATTAAATAAAAGTAAGATGCTCATAAACATGATTTATATTCCTAATCACTACTAATTGGCTTTGTCCTTAATCACATCCATCCCCATCTCAGTTGGGTCCGTTGCTTGAACTTCATAGTGGATGCCATCTAGCACTCTCCTCAGCCCATCTTTGGATGTTGCGTACAGCATTTTTGCTCTGATTCTTGATGCCGTTGGGGACCTATTGGACCATCAGATTTAAATCCATGGAAATTTGTTCTTGGATTAGTAAATAAGATAAACTAAAAAGGTCGAGTGTTAATTTGGTGAATGATGATCAATCTCACTTGCATTTTGACTAAGCTATCAAATCATACTATATGTTATTATTAGAAATAAAATATAATCCTAAGGCATAGAGATGCTTAGATTCCAATTTATGAAATGTACCCAATTAATGTTCCCTCCCCCTCCAAAAAAAAAACAAATCAAAATCTCAATTATTTACGTATTATTAACCCACTAGATAAAATAATATGCTAATTAATTTTTTATACAAAAAATATCACAATTTGAAAATAATTTTTTTAAATACTAAAATTTAAATAAAAATTTATTCATATATTTAAAGGTGATTATATAAATCAATTAAATTAAATTTTATATTCAATACATTATATAGCATTTTACCCTTGTATAAATAATTAAGTGCCTATGTTAGAAGGGACAAAATGGACAATTCGAAAGGTACTATACGATTTGAATTCTAGTATATATAACGAAGTAGAAAGAGCGACGGACCATGCAATGAAGAAGATCTTGCTTTTCCGGCAATTATCAACGGTGACGAAATCAAAATCAAATACAGCATATCGGCAATCATCGGTAGGCAATGAAGCAGCAAGATCATCGTAGCTTTCGCCGGGGCCGCCGACCTTATCGACGGTCACCAGCCTTGATTTCTCATCAATCTTGAACACTATATATCTATGCACTTTCTTCCATTTCATCTCCATGAATGAGGTCTTACACTCATCAGTGACCCACATCCCAGTCGTAGCCTGTACAGTATCATACACCCAAACACACTGAATTATTATGGATGATTACAGGTAAAATGACATTAATTAAAAAAAGAAAAGAAATGGGATGTACCATCTTGAAAGCCATAGCCATTGTTGTTGAATTGTTTGAGTTAGCTCAATCTTTGTCTTCTCTTTGTTGCTGACACTTGAAACTGAAGGTTGTAATGGACTTTATATAATGAAAAAGTTTTGGAAATGCCACTAAAGTTCACTAATAATTACAATTGTAACCCTACTAGATATGTTCTGTCGAGGGAATAGCTTTGTTTGGGAAAAACAGTGATGTAATTTATTAATATTATCGAACTCAGTTTATGAAAAATATAATTGATATTTATGAAGGATGTTAAAGTGTCATAAAACCATTAACAAAATTTACTAATATTTAATTAAACACTAATTATAGATTTGTTTATTCATAAATAAGTTTAATTCAATTTTATGATATAATTTATTTATTAATTTCTTTTATCAAAGTACTAAACCTGAATTATATGAAAATTTGTACTTGAAAGTAAAAGGTAAGAACAAAAAACGTGATAGTGACAACTATATAACTAGCAATTTAGAATTATATTAGTGTCGTACTTAATTATTTAGTCTAATGAAAGGCTTATTAATTTGGTTAGAAAGAGAAATTTTCAATAAATATAAAAAAATTTTAAAATTTAATTTAATTAATTTATACTATTATTTTAAAAAAGTTAACGTTTAATAAATTTAAAATTTAAAAATAAAATTTTATAATTATTTTCTCTATTTCTACTAAAAAATTATGAATTATTTTATTTTTATAAGATTTTAATTTATTTTTAAACTTTCTTATCCAATTATGTATTTAATTTAAAAAATATTACGCGCTTAAATTTTTTTAAATTCATAACTTTCAAATGTAAATTTTAATAATACGTCAATTAATATAAGATATAATTGGTATTATAAATTATTTCATTAATGACAAATCATAAGAGATTTATTAAAAAAAAAAATTAGAAAACTTCCGGAGCCCATTAATTTGAGCAATAAATTTGAACCATCTTCTCGGTCAATGAATAAAGAGAGTTGGTTTCCTACTTTATTTTCTTTTTCTAGTTATTTTCGCCTTCCTAATAAAGCGAACCGGATAAGTTTGAATTTTTCACGGAGAGGAAAATTTTAAAATTTTTATTTCTTAATAGAAGTAATTTTAAATTTATTTACTTAAATATGATATTTTATACCATATTAATATTATATTAATATTGTATCATATTCTTTAAATAATTATTTATATTTTAAAATAAAATTTTTAAAAATTAAAACACTGTTTATTTTACTAAACAATCATCTTTTAAAGCAACTAACATTATTTTTTTTCTCAATTATGAAATCTAACTGCTTAACTTTTGATGACTTTTTAAAATTCAATTATACAATGATGTGCAGCTGTCCCTAACTTTTCATCAAATATTTTGCCTAGGCCATATGGTAAAACTAAAACCACTGTCACTCCTTTTTTTTTTTTTTAATTAAATTTGATAATTTGTATTATTATATCATATAAAATATTATATTTATATTATATTTTATATAAAAATAATTTATTACAATTTGTGTTGTCAACACGAAATCATAAAATATAATTTTTTAATTTTATTAAATTTATTTATAATTTTTTTAAAATTTTAAATAGTATTATTTTTATATTATTTATTCGTATTATTTTTATATTGTATCATTATATTATATTTTAAATTGTCAAATCTACTTTTAACTCAAACTTCCTAAATTAAAACTAAAAAATTTTCAAACTAAAACTCGTGGATGTTTGGTTTTAGCTTAATTTTTTTGGCCTATAAATTTAGCTTGATTAATTAATTAATTAATGTGTTATTTAAATCTTTGTTTCTGACATAATTATCAATTAATTTGCAGATTTCAGTTAAGTAAATTCTTTTCAAAAAAATTTGCTAATAAATTACACTGTTCAGTAACTTTTTTTCTGGTTCAATTTACCCTATCTCCTGTTCCTAAAGTAAATTTACCAATGCTAAACAAATCACCATTATTGAATCATTAAAAACTAGGACCCCAAGTCAAAAACAGATTAAAATACCACTCCAGTTGCTTTAATGAGGTTTGTAAATCAGTCAAAAAACCACAATTTATGAACATTTATGTTACAATGGGTAAGATGCATAAAACAATTCAGTGGGCTGCAAAGAGCATGTTGATGCAACCTTTATCATTCATCAAGTTTAACAAGGTACCAATTCAACGTATGGACACTGGAACAGAAAGGGAAATTACAAAAGTTGCTTTTGTTTATATTGAAAATGCATGTTCTTTTGAGTTTCAAGAGAATTTTCTTAAAATTTGATGATTCTAAAACTGAGAAAAGTCTGGTTATAAATGAAAACACAGCCTATGTAGAAAAATACGGTGGTCCCATCTCGGATAGCACACCCACAAATCCCCATTTCTCTATCTTCGTGTTCCTCAAAAGGGTTCTTTGCGTGAAAGCAAAGGTGAATAAAAACCCACAGTGAAGAAGAATGAAGACAAAGTTAAAACTAGAAGGTTAAAAGAAATGAATGTTAAAAAAAGGCGTTTTCTTGATATAAATGAATCCATGATCCATGCCATTGCCATGCATGTACCTCCAATCACCGCCCCTGCCCCGTCCTACTTGGTTTATCATTACTTTGTTTTTATATTCATGAACAGAATTTTAGCACCCACCATTCCAAGATTTCATATCCCTAGGCTCGAGTTCTTCCACAAACTTGTCTAAAGAATGTGTAGGTGACTGTGGCAACAACCCAACAATCATTTTTCATAAAATAGTGTTGCCATTTGCTAATGGCAAGAGATAAAGATGATTGATGCGAGTTTGCATGTAGTACAAACGCTAACACCCAGAAGAGTTTTTTGCAAGGGAAGAAATGGACGAGGATGGGGAGACATAACCTTCATGTGGGTGGGTGTGGGTCTCCACTGTGGAAAACTGAAACTATTTTAATTAGGCCCACGACAGGTGTCCGATCGACCACCTTTTCTAACGTGTCAAACTCTGATTAAACGTGTATGAGGTGATGGCTAGTTTTTAGTGGTGGGTTTTGTGGAATGGCTTGTTTTGGGAGGGGTCGACCCCACGAATCTCGCCGTTTGTGACCAGCTCCTTCTTAATGGAATTACTTCCATTTGATGGTGCAGCTTAATCTACCTCAAAACTACTCAGGAAAATGCTGGCTGCTTTGCTTTATAGCCACTCTTGAAAAGAAACGATGGCCCAGCTAAGTGGACTAGACTATCTCAAGGGAGTTACGGATGACTAAGCAGTTGGCATTGGCAAGACTCTTTTCTCGGATATGTTTTGAGAGTTTGGACCTGAATTAAATTTTAACTAAACCGAGGACCAGAAATGTTGATCATCTATCTTTAAAACGGTTCTTTTACTAATGTTGCAAATTCTGATGGATGATTGGAACCAGCTTTCCCATAAATAAAATGCATCAGCTCTTCTTGCGTTATTCCAGGAAGCTCCTGTTTATCTCATGAGCACCTGGCACCTCGGGCAACAAGCTCTAACAGCTGCACATTTCACATGGAGCCAGAAAGGTAAAAACCTTTTAATTTTTATCCGGCCCACCGTCAGATCTTTCACGAATTGTTAGGCTTGCCTCTTCAAAGTTGAAATGGAGCAAACAGGGGCTATGAACAGTTGGGCCCTAGAAATTTGAGTGATGCAATATCCGTCTTCATATTTAAACGTATATTAAGGCAAGTCAGATCGGAAAAATTGGAATTGGTCATCAAACACCAACAAATCCTACTTTTCCCTTTGAATCAAATAAAAGTTGAGACATGAGTGTTAACACCTTAATCCCATAGTCATATGAATTGATAGATCTTCAAGCGCTTTAGAACAGAAAAGATAATGTTCAACTGAGTCCACAGCACAGTTTTGACAAACTCCTCTAGTGTGTTTTGTGTCGGGAGAAACAGAAATCTCAGTTACAAATCGGCCGACACATCAACCACCATAGAAAAGTAGATTAGGATTCCGCACTTTTAACTCTTGCCTTCAGCTGCAGTCTAATAGCTCTTCACTTGTCATCTTTTGGCTGCTCATCTTCATTCTTCTTTTCTTGCGACTGCTAGCAAGCAAAAATTACAGCATATCAGTAACTACTAAAGTACCAATCTAAAATGCCACTTCCACAAAGCAGCAAGTTTTAGCTCAAAGCAGATTTTTTTGGAGTAGTTTTAGAAAAGGTGAGATATTCATTCAGCTATTATTAATAGGTAAACATTTAATGCGTGTGTGGTAGAAACGTCACAATGAACAGAAAACTGAGTTTGAAGCTCATGTTAGGTCATGCTAAATTTAATGAAACACACCTCGGATTGGCCTGGCAAAGATGCTAGTAAATCTTTCACATTTGGATCATTTGGGTCAACTCCTGGAAGCTGTAAAAGCCATAACACATCAGAATGCAGGTAACTGACGCAGAAATGATTCTGGGTTTAAAAAAGCCATATTTAACTACACTTACCGATGAAAGGATGGATGACATAAAAGACTGATCTCCCAACACCTTGCTGACATCTAATTGTGCCGATGAATCTTTTGAACTGTCCTGCATGGACATCTGAAGTGCTGCATGCAAGAAACGAGACCATTTTGTTTTAATTTAGAAGTAGATGATATTGATGCATGCATTTGGCTAAATTTATACATCTAAAAGTAGGACTTTGGAGCCAAGCACTTTAAACCAGTAAAAAATCCAATGAAAACCAATATAACGCAAAACCTTGACACACTCAACTGTATATACATTAAGATAGCTGCAAGCCGTAAGGAATCTGTAACTATTAGTCTATTACCCTTATATTAAAGCTAAAAGATTGTGTTAAGCATATGAACTAAACCTAGTATGGTAGGATTTGATTGGTAGGATTTAGCAAGATATACATATTGTGGACTAGCCAGGACCAATATAGACACTGCACTCGCTTGGACCATCTATGTGAAACAGAATCTGTGGAAGCGTTTGAAATTCTTCAGAAACAAAACAATTAGTAGACCATTTTCTCCTTAGAAAAGAAAGGTGATCAAGTAGCTTGATGCAGCATACACCCTGATATATTAAGACATCCAACAAATAACAGGACATACCCAAGGCCAATTCCTGATCGTCATTAGTTGCCTCAGACATCTCAGCATCACCCATAGAAGAATCAGACCCTGGGATATTCATTGACAATGCAAGGGCCTGCTTTAGCAAAGCATCATCCTCATCCTGCCACAAACATCAGTTAGCCAAAGTCAATTTGAAACTTAAGTTGTACTATCCAATGTTGACAGAATAATTTGTGGAATGGTATCATATATTGACTTCAAAGTAATACATACCATTGGATCAGCAACTTTTTCAGTTGTAGTTGTAGTTGTAGTTGCAGCCTGTGAGTCAGACAGTGGTTGCTCTTCCTCTCCTTTTTCTTGTCTAGTGGCTTCCTCAGCAGCCCTCTTGGCAGCAGCTTCTTGCCTTGCTCTCTCCTCTTCCATGGAAACCCTTAGGGCAAGAGCCAGCTCTGGATCTATATTTGGATCCACACCAAAATCAAAGTCAGAAGTACCACCTACTGCAGCTGCTGCTGCAGCAGCAGCGGCAAAGCCACTTCCTCCTTCCCCATCCCCAGTGAACACAGGTGAGCTGGCATATGGATATACAATCACTATTAAGTAAGCAATATAGCCTAAGACACATGAGTTGATATCTTCTTACTCAAATGTGTATGTATATTCTTGAGAAGCGAAAAACTTGAAAACAAAGAATCAGAAGAAAACCTGATAAGCACATCAGAAAGTGCATTTTGACTGGGAGGAACATGAACTATGTGACTACTGTCATTATTATTAACAGATGCAAGAAGAGCCTCCAACTTTTCTGGCTTTCCATCTTCATCCTCACCAAAATCAACAATATCAAGAGCTACACTATTTTTTTTCAGCTTCTTCCCTATCATCTCCAATGCCTTCTTTTCATACTTAATAGGACTGAAAGCACAAAGCATAAGAGGAAAAAAGTTACATCTGAATTGAAGTAAACAAGCAAAACTAAAGGCAAACACAATATACCTTCCAGCAAAAACTATAATCCTTTGCTGCTGATTTTTGTTTTGGCGATGTTTCAGAGCCAACTGAGCAATCTGAATTCCAGCTGCTAGGTTCATCTCACCCCCAATTTCAAGACCTGTGTAAAACATTAAAAAATAAATATAAAGAAGATGATGAAGAGAGGGAAAGAGAAGAGGGGAAGGTAGATGACCTTCAATTCAGAAATACTTAAACAAAATATAAGAGATTAATCATTAATCAAGCTGCTTTGCATAAAACGACAAACTACACTAAATGTAACAGCCGAACTCCATTAGCAAGAACAAGTTCTCCATTTATAAAGTAAGCGCAAAAGATGCTCTTCTTTTACAAAGGTTCGCAAACATAAATCTTACATATATGGTAAAATTTGCTAGGGTTACGTACTCATATGATCCAAATAGTGAGCCATAAAACAAATCAAGCAGGTATTCTTCAACATACATGTCATGTCTTCTATTGAACACAATCACACAAATAAGTTTACATTGAATTGTAATCTATTTTCCCAACAACAATATAGTAAAACTAAAACCACATAAAAATCCAACTTGCATAACCTTTATCTTCCAGTATAACAGTAAGCTGGTAAATCAAAAGCAAGCACATTCTTTCACCACATGTAGTAGTTCAAAGAACCCACCTTTAACTAATGATCCTAACATAAATAAACTTAATCTCCGTATATAACTCAAAAGAAATTAACTTAGAGAGAATAGGTAAATTAAAAGTACCGTGCATGCAAGACAAGATTTTGCCGAGATCACTGGTAGGAGTAGCCAATACACGTACTCCTTTGCCTGCCATCGTCAAAATCCCGACTGTGTTCTCCGGATTAGACTGCCATTAATTTATTAAAGGAAATCAATTTCCCAATTCTCATTAAGAAAAAAACCCTAGCGTAATTACATTCATAAATAAACAAGATTAGCAGAATAGCTTAAGGTAAAGCAATAATTTTACCTGGGTTTTAGCTCCACAGATAAGACTAACGGCGTCAGCTTGGGCTTGAAATCGAGACGGAGAATAATCGCCGTTTCGCATCCATTCCGAGTTATCAATGCATATCATAGTCGCCTGATTGATCGATAAAAAAAACGCTCTGATTAAAATTTGAATCCGATAATTAATTTGAGGAAAGTAAATGATGAAAAGAGTGCAGAAACTGATGGGTTGAAGAAGGAGATCAAGGAGCAATCTTATTGCAGTGCTTACCTCGAGAACCATGGTTTCGAAAGCGAAGACAGAACGGAAGTTGGCTTGGAAGAAAAGAAAACACCACAATTTCACCAACGATGGCTTTGTTGAATTGCTTTATTGTCGGTGATAAATTCTCGAGGGATTTTAATACGGGGAACTTTAAATTTCGCTTTTACCGATATGCCCCTCCTCGCTTCTTGCTCTATTTCTTTATATTTTCTCCGTATAATAATAACTTATATTTCTAATCCCTTATAATATTACGAGTTTATATATACGGTACATTATAATTTTACAAATTTTATATACTGCTAACAAATTAGATGAAATCAGTTCATTAATAAGTGAATTTTAACTTTTAAAATTAATATTTTTTTAAAAAATTATTTATTAATAAAATAAAATAATATTATTTATTTTATTAATAAAATAATATTATTCAGTATATAAAATTTATATATGAACAATGTATTAAATAAAAATCTTAATATTATTCGAGGTTAATATAAGTAACAAAAGATAATTATATTTCGCATGATTCAATTTTCATTGTCAATAGTTTTCTTCCACAGAAGACGGGAAAGTCCAATGTAAATTATCGCAAAATCTTGTGACATGTCATACTCTAAATTGGAATAATTTTTTCTCACCTAAACTTAATTGTATAAAAAATATTACTACAAAGGATGAGGGTACCAACAAATAGTCAAGGGCTAAAAAATTGAGCATGGTGTCATGAACTTAGCAGCCAATTTTGCTCCTAAAATTAAACCAACTTTTACCAAAATCACTCTACATCTTCACTCTTTAGCAGCCAATTTTTATCTATGTATGCAAGTTAAAAAGAGTGAAAATACAAGTAAAATTAAATATAAAAGGTGATTTCCCTGTCAGTTAAAACAAATTAGCTCTTTATTGAACATGCTTCAAAAAAGTGTACAATGCAGCGATTGGGATTATGATTGTATGCACAATTTGCCAACAGGCAGTTAACAACATTCGTGCAGAAATCAAATGATAAATCAACAAGAACACATTATTTTGAAGTTACAAACTTACAGGGTATATCTATACACCAACTGTTCTAGAAGGAAAGGCTGATCTATTGTTCCTACTGATGGGTAAATGAACATAAACCTCGTGAACCTCCTGCTTGTACACTTCTCCTCTATCCCTATCGATTGCGTAGCAGATGTAAACAGTGTCAATCACATTGTCTAGCACATGGACAAAGAAACCCAGCACCACGATTAGCAGCACCCATGCAAGAACAGCAACGATGTATGCTTTAACCCCTAGATCACTAACACCCTGTAAGATAGCAAATGCCTGCGTATATGCCATTCAATTATCAGGTAATTTTCAGGTAATTCAAATTAAAGCAGGGGAAAAAGAATAACAGGCCCAGCAACTCATTGTATTTAATGATGAGAGACTCACCACAATTGCGTAAACAGATGAGAAGACAAAAATAATTCCTGCCAACAAACGAGTTGATACAGTCTCCACAAAAACAGCAGAGAGTAGGTTACGCCTTAGAAGCTCATATGTCATCCTTGCAGATGTGCAGTAAGCCTCACCAGTTATTGCTGCAAAGTTGATAGTGAACTTGTTAAGAAAGTCTATCGCAGACAGCAGCGCATTAACACAACAACGCAGGACAAGGTTGACAATTCCAGGAACATCTTCTTGTCTTGCACTATCAACAGCAGCACGCACCACTCGAACAGCACCAATAAGCAGTCCAGATAAACAGACAGTGCCAGAAGAAGGACCAAATGCATTTCTGCAAGTGTTTAGAACCAAAACAGTAGAAAGATTAACATGTTATAATTAACGAGTGACAATTTGCTAGTCAGAAAACTAACTGTTTAAAAATCAACAGTGACAAATGATGCCTTATAAGGATGTCTGGTTTGACTTTCAGTATTGCAGATATTTCATTAAGATATCCCTCATAAATTATCTTATCAACATATAATACTCGTTAAATCATTGGACAATATGGTTCAAGAAGTTAAACATGCTGCCTATTGGACAAAAGCTACCTAGTTTCAATCGAAAAAGGAACTAATAGACAGCAATTCAATCATTCTAGAAAATAAGTTAACATGCTGTCTTTTGACATGGCAACTTCAGCAACGAACCTAGAGAAGTAGCCCTCTTTTCATGCCAATCTAACACACTATAGAGATGCAAAAAGGAACTAGATGAGTTTTATGTATCACAGAAAACATAACAAAGAAACACCAGTGGAGAAGCAAGCTCTCCAAGAGATCGTTAGACACCAGATCATCATTACATTCTTCAGTTCATGCTAGTAAATATAAAAACAATGTCAAGTTGAATCCATAAATCAAAACCAAAGTGAATTTCCAGGACTTTGATCTTCAATAGTAAGTACAAACTCTTTACTAGAATACATCAGTGCCGCTTAAAACCATATCTAAATCTATGTTATCAACTATGTATCATTACTATTATCCTAAGCTGATCACCGGGATCATAATCTTGATAATTAATCAATACAATCTGGTACTGATACTTTATGCATGTCTCCAAAGCAGCCAATCAGAAGCAACAAAAAAAAAAAAATGCAGTTCAAGCTTAATTTCAGCTACCCTCATAGAAAAGTAGAGACCATCTATATTAATAAATTAAAATGCATGGATCATTATGTAGAAAAACCGAAAACAGTAGCAAGTCACCTCAAAGAACTTCTTATACTCCGCTTAGGTTTCGTATCATCCTTGGAGAAGTACCACTGTGCAATGGTGCCACAGATCACATAAACCTGAGCTTCCACCATTGTAGTCAAAGACCACAACATTGTCAAAATCGCCAATGTATAATAAGCAGGCACCCAGCTATCCTGTTTCCAAACACAAGTAAACTCCCCATTCGATTCTTTAGCCACAATTTTCCCATTAAACCTAGCAAACACCAAGAAGAAAACAATTGGCGCATAATAAACCACCAATCCAAGGGTCAACAATGGTATCACCAAAAACAATCCTAAATTCCGCGAGAGCGCATCAGAAGCAACCCCAATAATCCTCACAGTCAACTCGATTCGATGCCAGTTAGCCACAATGATCCAAACAATAATCCCAACTATCAATAAAACAAAAACAAGCACCAAAATTCTATAGACCAAAGGGAAAGAATCACTACAAGAGGAGCTCAAAGTACAAGCAACGAACCAATAAACATCAAAGAAAACCGGCATGATTATAAAGAAAGGAAGCAAAACATAAACGATCTGCTTTGTGTAACGTTTGAGTAATAAAAGCAAAAGAAAACAAATTGGTACACTTAAAACTAAAGTTATGACAAGGGTCCATATTAAACTTGTCCAAAGGCTGGAACTCGACAACGAAAAAAGTGATCTTTCAAAAACCCAACTTGGATTAGATAAAAAAGAAGAGTCTTGAACGCAAGAAGTGGAATTAGAATCGTAGGTGAAGCTCGAGACGTTGGAGTAGTTGGCGTTTCGATGGACAATTGAGAAAATACCAAAAGCGAAAGTGCAGAGGACTAAGAGAAGGAAGAGGATGAGGAAAGGAAGGTCTTTGAAAGGTCTGGGTCCGTAATTGAAAGAGATCTGGAGGAATTGGGTGAGGTCGTGTTCAGAGGGGTCGGGTTGAACTGATTCTTCGATTGAAGGAGATGGGTAAGTGGAGCTGGTCGTGGGTTTGAAGAGGAGAGGTTCGGTTGGCAAAGCGGCGTCGTTTATGGGTTTGGAGGTGGTTTCTTCTTCTGTGCTGCCCATTGCAGCGACGACTCAAAGAGAGAGAAAATGTCTGCAAACAAAGAGTACTCTGCTTTGATTTGATTTGATACAGAGAACCTTAAGACTTTTTTTTGTTTTTCTTTTCTGGATTTAATTTTTAATTGTTTTTTGGTTTTTTTTTCCCTAATTTTGACTGTTGGTTCAGCGAAACCAAATGAGAGTCTGGAACGAAGATCAGTGGGTTTGGTTATGGTGGTATCAAGAAGATATGAATGCCACGTGGGTATTGTTCATATCTCCGAAAAGAAAATTCTTTAAAATAATTAATTTTGATTAAAGGTCTTTTTCCTTTTTTTTTTATTTTCAGAGATTACGATAAATTTCATCTGATGGTAATTAAATTCGACCTTACCCAAATGTTCAAATTCTTTTCATATGGCATTGGACTGATTTTGCCCATTTATAATGTGACTTTCTCATGTTGGTATTTCATGTCATAATGTTGGTATTTCCGATCAAAACAATACATCTTTTGTGCATATTTATAAATTATTTATATTTTCCATATTTTTATAAAACACAATTTGTTAAAGCGATCATAAAAATTATTCACATCAATACTATGCATTCGAAATTAAAAAAAAAAAAAATTCTTCACTTACTAATTGAACTATGAATATAAACTAAATTGTGTAAAATATATTTAATTGTTGCCTACCTATTATTTATCAAGGCTACAAGGAAGAACAAATTAGTAATCCAATTAATCATGCCGTAAAATTATCATGCAAAGTAACAGATTTCTTTTGATAGAATCAAAATAATAGATTTAAATGTGTAATTTACAAAAAAAAAAAAAATACAAGAGAAAAAGATAAACACGAGTCCAAGAAAAAATCTGACGTTTTATAGTAGCTTTGTCTTCGAAGGACTCATGGGAGGCAGCTGGCATCCAACCAGAGCAAAAATCAAGTAATTCGTGAGAGATGTACAGTTATTATAGCAAAAGAGAAAATTAAAGAAAAAGAAATCATTTAATTCTGCTTGATAAAACATTTTTATTTTTTTACTCTTATCAAATGAAAATTTTCAATCTTAATTAGCAACCTAAAAAAAAACAAAAAAAAAAAACCAAAATATAACATATACCTTCGTAAGAAGAAAATGAAATTGATAACGAAATATATAGTAAAATTTAAAAGTAAGAAATTCTTCAATAAACAAAAGTCTTTTAATTTTTCAAGAAATATTACCAATAATTTATAATTCAACTCCATAATAATATTATTAATAATATAACACAAAAGTTATTAGATAATAACACAAAACAATAACCTTATTTTATTTTTGAAAAAACCAGCCCAAACTTTTCTTTTTTAAAAGCACACATTGAATTCGGGTTTTCTTGTCATCCCTAAATTCTTGGATTAGAACTTAGCTTTAATGTTCAACCAAATTGGAATGAGCTCATGCACCAAACAAGAAACAATTTTGATCAATGACAATTAATTCAGTTCCCTTTTTGTAATTTTTGTTTTTTTACAAATTTTTTCAAGTATCAGTTTCTTGTATTAATTTCTCATTACATACATAATGGTACATGTATATGTATGTATAAGACAAAGAAACTGAATTAAAATGATGAGTAAAAAATTAGTATGGTAGAAGACAATCTGACTCAGCAGTGCAAGAGTTGAAGGAATAATCGATGAGAGTGGAGGTAGAGTAAGCAGCCAATTCCCACTGACGACAGGACATAAAGCAGCAACGAAATAATTGGTTAGAACAATACGTGCGACAGCAAAAGAAGTTTGAGGACGCCCTCTTATCTTGGTAGAGATGGCTGCCAAAGCTATAGCTACCAAAATATTTCCGAAGCTGATCAGATCAGTGAGAAAGTGAAGCAGCGTAACCGTCATCATGTAAACCATCCCAATAATGTCGGCATAGGGATGATAATTACCAATAGAGATTAAAGGAAATCCAAAACCGATTAATGGCAATAGGACCATCTGAAATTGAGAGAGCGCAAACGTAAAGTACATAATTAAGCAAATTCTTGGCTGTTGAAGTCTAAGGTTGGTATATTTTAATACTAAAGATTTAGTCTTTATACCATAATTGTTAAAAAAAAAAATCAATTTCTAAATTTCCATTAAATGCTAGATTAAGGATAATTAAACATTCAATCATTAAATTTGTTGACTCGACATCTATTTTGGTCAACTAACCATTATGTCTTAAATAGTTATTCTGATTGAGTGAGCATTTGAAGTGGATGCCACTTACCTGGAAATTGAAAGTGAAGGCATTATTCTATCAACTAGAGAAAAATGAATTCAATGCTGTTCGTTTCATTACTTGCCTTTTTTTTTTTTTTAAACTTTACATAGTCATGCACTCAAATGACAAGGACTTGGGCATTTACCCATATCGATCTTGCAACTGTATGGTAATTATGGCGTTTTGGGGTTTTGTAAAACGTGTCTTTAACTATACATAACATTTATGAATGATTAACAAAAAAATGAAAGAGATAACAGAAACATGTGGCATCGTGGATAATAGACATGAATGTTAATGTAGTAGGACGGCTGAAAATGTATCTGCTAATGGCTGCTTCAAGAAACCGAGCGTATCCACATTTCATTAGCCTTGTGGAACAAGATGACGAGAAATGACTGCTTCGAGATAGAAAGTGGGGAAAGATAAGGATTAATTGCTTTATAGTCTGTGTATCTATTTCATTACAAACAATTTTGGAACCAAAAAATTGTGCCAACATATGCCTCCTTTGCAGGTTTTTGGGCTAACTAGACCAGAAATGGAATGGAGTATAGGCTGGATACCTTCTATGTCAACAAGGTATGAATCTGATAGAAGAGTAATGGTAGGGTTACTCGCTTCTATAGAAAAAAGTGTACTGAGCTGGAGGAACTTGAACTCGATACTAGCAGTCCAAACGTATTTTCAGTTGGCTGTAAGGGAATCCAATATTCTCATTGCTTCGAATCCTTGCTAATGGAATTACCAATGTAGGCAGAAACAGAGAGGACATGACTTAACACATTATATATGGCTGGGAATTGGGACATGTAGCGTAAATGAGAGGATTCAACAAGTGGGGACTGGGGAGGGAGAAGCTAGAAGGCCTTCGAGCACAAAAGGCATGCAAGATTCGTCTGGATGTGGTGAAGTTGACTTGCTGGCTACCTATGATTTTGGTGCAATGGCGCCCGACTTTTGACTCAAGGGGATGTGAACTCACGTGAATCAATTAATGCGATCTCCACAATTTAATATGCCATATATTGGATTAACGTAGTCACAGGAGAATCTAAAAAACAAAAAAAAAACCAAGTTCAAAAAAGAAAATTTAAGGGTAATGACTAGCGTTGGCAGGTTCAATTGCTTACTGCTATATCTGGAAATGGAGAATAATTATGTTGGAACAGAAGCAATAAATATAATAACATAAAAATAATATATCATAATAAATTTATAATAATACGTAATAATTAATAATTAACAACATAAAAAAATAAAGCATATCAATATTTATGTGAAAAATTTTTTAGTGTAGAGAAAAAAAATAATAGATCACAAGAAAAATTTTTACTATCAAATAATAGATATACAAAGTTCTTCTCTAACTAAAATTAGAGCCAATCAACAATTAAAGATACAATTGAAGAAATCTCATCAAATAAGTGACTCAATAAATACACATTGAATTTGTTCTTAAGGAGCTTTAAACTTAATTTTCACCGTTTAGAATGTAGACTCCGAATCATAAACCTACTAACAAAATTTCAGCTCAATTAGATCACAGATCAACTTTAGTTTAACCAACTCTTCCTTCTCTTTTTTCTCCTTATTTTTCCTGATTTTTCTTCTTTCTCTTGGTTTCGACGTCACAATATTCTATTTCTCTATTACACAGCCCCTTTTATTGTTTAAGGCTTTATATAAGTAAAGCTCTCTTAGGTCAAAAACAAAAAAAAAAAGGCTTTAGGCCTTTTAATTAACTAACACCAATGGAGCTGACCCCCACTCTTCCTAACAATCTCCCTCTCCAGCCCCATTAGGAGAAGATTCATCATTATAACAATTTTATTTGGAACTTACCTTGGCCAAGGAACCTATTTTAGCCATGTTACTGCAGAGCTCAAGCTTTTTCCTGAAAAGTATCTTAATCAATATATTTGCTATATTTTTATCAGTACAGACTTTTTTCAACAGCATATATTGTTTCTCAATCACCGAATGTAACCAGTGATATCTAACATCGATATGCTTCATTCTAGCATAGTACATGGCACTCTTATTCAAATATAAAGAACTTTGACTATCACAAAATATCATATACTCTTTCTAATTTAATCCCAATTCAAAAAGAAAATATTTCATCCAAAGCATTTCTTTACCTGCTTCGGTTGCTATAATATACTCAACCTTTGTAGTTGACATGGCAATACACTTCTGTAACTTAGACTGTTAAGAAATAACTCTTCCTGCAAAAGTGAATAAATATCTTAAAGTAAATTTTCTACCATCAATATCACCTATTATATTAGCATCAGTAAATCTTTCTAGAACTGATTGTGAAACTCTATAACTCAAGCACATTTTTGAGGTGCCCTTCAAATATATGAAAATTCATTCCACTGCTTTTCAATGAACCTTTCCCAAATTAAAAAGAAATCTACTTACTACATCAACTGCATAAACAATATCAGGTCATGTACAAATAATAAAATACATTAAAAAATCGATTGCAGAAGAATAAGAAATACAAGGCATAGCTAATTGCTCTTTCTTAGTCACTAGACAAGATTTTTTACTTAGATGAAATGGTTGACAAGTAGACTGCTAACTGATTTAGCATATTGCATGTTGAATCTACTAAGCACCTATTCAACATATTTTTCTTGTAACTACCAGAGCTTTTCTGCTCTCTTATCCTAGATAATATCCATACTGATAATCTATTTTGCTGGACTTAAATCTTTAATGTCAAAAGACTTAGATAATTGTTCTTTCAACCTACGAACCATACCAGTATCTTGTCCCACAATCAACATATCATTAACATATAATAAGAAAATAATGAAGTTACCATTAAAAAAATTTTTGACATACACACAAGGATTTGTCGTCATTTTTTTATAATTATAGCTCACTATAAAAGAATCAAACTTTTTATACCACTGTAATAGAGCTTGTTTCAAGCCATACAAGCTTTTTTTTTTAGTTTGCAAACTAGGTGCTCTTTCTCCTTTACTTCAAAACTTTCAAGTTGATTCATATAAATATTCTCATGTAAGTTATCATATAAGAATGCAATTTGGACATCAAGTTACTCAAACGCAAAATTCAAACTAGCTATTAATACCAGTACCACTCGAATGAAACTCATATTTACAACTAGAGAAAAAATCTCATCAAAATCGATGCCTAATTTCTAAGAAAAACTTTTTACCACCAATTAAGCTTTGTACCTCATTAGTTTGTCATCATCTTTTTCAACTTGAACACCTATTTATTCTTCGATAACTTCCTCTATTTTGAAAGTTTAACAAGATCATATGTATCATTTTTTCATAATAACTTCATTTCTTCTTTCATTGCTTTTAATCAGTGCTATTTATTTGGAGTAACCTACATATCTTGAAAGCTTTTTAACTCTCTCTTACTGGTAATTAAAATAATATATGAACTTGCATACCTAGTAGATAGCTTGTGCTCTCTAATAGATCTCCTAGGCTAAAACTTTATAATACCTGATACCGAAGGTAGCTCTCGTACTCAACATTTTCTAGTAGAGAGGATTGCTCTCTTTGCTCAAAACTAATTATATTTGACTCATCACTAATTATGACTGGCTCATTCATATCCCCATGTCCTTTTCTTACTCATTTTCACCATTTATGACTCTTTTTTGTGAAACCATTGTCGGTGTTGAAACATTACACTTAATAGTAATCCTTGTAATATTCTTTTTTTTTAGGTTTGCTATGATTTTTTTTCATGAAAAATTACATCTTTGTTTCTGACTATTTTTTTCTTCTTTGGATCTCATATCCTATAGTCAAAATTTTCATTGTCATATCCTATAAACACATACTGTATGGCTTTACTATCAAGTTTTGACTTTTATTCTTTCAGCACATGCATAAATGCTTTACACTTAAAAATTTTTAAATGAGAGTATGAAGTATATTTTCTTATTTATACTTTTTTAAGAATGTCAAAGTCCAAAAGAATTTATAGTGATCTATTAAGCAAACAATAAGTTGTGTTGACTACTTCACCTTAGAATGACTTTGATAATTTTGTCATCCTTAATATATATCTAATTTTTTTCATAATGGTATGGTTCATCCTTTCAGCTACACCATTATACTATGGTGTTTCAGGTTTTGTCATCTCATACTTGATTTTATAATTTGAACAGTACTTTTCAAAGTCTTTGAATGTGTATTCTCTACCATTATTAATCCGAATATACTTCAAGGGTAGCTCTATCATCCTTTTCACCATGGCATGAAATTTTTAAAAATACTATAATACTTAACTTTTATTTTTTAACATATACACCTAAATCTTACATGAAGTATTATTAATAAAAGTAATAAAATACCTACTACCACTCAATGACTCAACCTCAATGGCATCAAATACGTCAGAATAAATTAATTTTAATTTATTTTTTTCTCTAATAACTCTTACAAAAAGAAACTCTACGATGCTTGCTAAATAAATAATGATTACATAAATCGAGAGATATATCTTTGGTCAAAAAAATGAAAGATTGCCTTGCCAAAACCTATAACTCATTCTTGCTCATGTGTGCTAGTCTTTTACGTCATAAGTTTGCTGAAGCATCATTCTCAATAAAATTTATCTGGTTACCATTCAGTTGCATCTATATCTTGTATATTGTGTAGTATAATTTTCTCCTTGCAACTACCATAGATCTTTTAAGAAGTTTTCATTGCCTATTTTTTTGTTGATAATCATATCCCTCCTTATCAAGGATATTAATAGCAAGCAAGTTCATTCTTATATCCGAAATGTGTATAATATCCTTCAAAGTCAACATATAGCCTGTACTAGTTTGTATAATAATATCATCAATCCTAACAATCTGTAACACACTTTTATTTTTTATTTTAGTGCAACCAAAATCTTATGCTTTATAAGTTGTAACCTTTCTTAGGAACATAATGATATGCCACTCATGTGTCAACTATCCACTCAATGTCAGAACATTAACATAACTACAGTCACTATATGTACAAATCAAAGTAACTAAATCACTATCTGAATTTATTACTGTAATATTCCCATCATCTGAATTTTTATTTTTCTTATCTTTTCATTTTTGCTTCAAGATTTTACAGTATCACTTTATATGACCTACTTTATCACAATAAAAGCATTTCACTTTATCTTTGGACTTGGATCTATATTTAAACTTACTAAGATATTTTAAGTTCTGACTTCAGTCTATACTTTTACCCTTGTTCTTTTTTATCAGAGCTTAATTTTTAAAGTCTAAATCTTTTTACTTTGCTTCTTCATTAAGCATATTGTCATTTACAATATCTAATGTTACCTTATAATTAGGAGCTAAATTAAAAATAGTCACAACTAAAGTATTCTAACTATCTGATAATGAACCTAAAAGAAATAACGCCTTCATTACATCATCCATTTTAAGCTTCATAGTAGTCATTTGATTAAATATATCTTAAAAATCACTCAAGTGCTTTGTAATCGATCGTCAATCCCTATACTATAAAGTTGTAAGCTTTTTAACAAGCATATCGTTATTCATACATGTTTTTATTTCATATAATGCTATTTTTTCAAATAGTATGGGTATCTGTCTTCTATGCTACATGATGAAACACATTAATACCAACTAATTTTTTGATTGTAGCCTGCATCTTTCTACCTAACTTCTTTTAGCTTTCATCTTTCATATCTACTGGTTAGCCAAATTGTCCAATACTGACTCATTCAAATTTTTACAGTATATATGATTTTTCATCATAGGCTTTCAAATTAAATAATTTGATACTGTCAATTTAATTATGAAACCTATATTACCTTTAATGATCACAAATAAAATTTACTTTTATCTTGGGCTATTTTTGCATTGATATCTCAAAATAACTCTTGCTCTGATACCATTTGTTGGGCCTGAAGCAATAACCAAAACAATGTAAAAGTAATATATTGCAATAAACCTACAATAATAGACAATAATTAACAATCAACAATACAAAAAAAATACACCAAGATTTACGTGAAAAATCTTTCAGTGTAGAAGAAAAAAATCATGGACATTCAAAAAATCTTCACTATTAAATAATGAATATACAAAATTTTTTTCTAACTAAAATTAAAGCTAATCAATAACTAGAGAGAAAATTGAAGAAATTATACTAAATAGGTGACTCAACAAATATACCTTGAATTTATTTTTAAAGAGCTTCAAAGCCGATCTTCACCATTCAGAATGTAAAACTTTAAATTATAAACTTGCTGACAAAATTTTAGTTCAATCAAATTATAGATCAACTATCGTTCAAGCAACTCTCTATTTTCTCTTGCTTTCTATTTTTTTTAGCTTTTTTTCTTTTTCTTGGTTTCGACGCCACCATCTTCTATTTCTCTATTACACAGCTCTCTTTTTATTATTTAAGATTTTATATAAATAAGGCTCTTTTAGGTCAAAGATAAAAAAAAAAAAAAAAAGCTTTAAGCCTCTTAATTGGCCAAAATCAATGAGGTTGAACCCCACTCTTCCTAACGTATTAGATTTGTTTTTAGCGGCACTACACAACTCTGAAGGTGAAAAGATAGGAATTTCTAATAGCGAATTAGTGACCCTGAAATACAACCATATCATTTTGATGCATCAAAAACCAATTAAACATCAACTAACCAGTTAAAACTTCATGATAAGACTAGACAATACTTTTCCTTACCATATAGGATTTGCAGATTCCAGAACTCCATTAAAGACATGAACTTGATTTGATATGAACTATAAGATTGTCATTATTACTAAATTCATGAGAACAAGGCTTTCTCATTTAATTTATTCTATAACAACATCTTGGTTTGGGCCAAAAGTTTTTAAGGATGCCACCAAACATTTATAGCTTCATCTCTTTTAACAGATATACTTTCTGTTATACAATCATTCGTTTTGGGAAGCTTTGAATATCGTGAGAATTTTCTCGTATTTCTAGGATCCGATAACTTGTACGCCTAGCCCAATGCCCTCTCCCGCCTGCGCATCATCACTAAGCTAATTATTTGACAAGGCTAGAGCTGGTAATGACTAGTGAATATGCGGTTGCTATGCTGTGAGAATAGCCTTAAGATGTGCCTCAAATAGAATAGTTTCCCTTGCCCGTTCCACTAGTAAGTTGGAGGGAGGGCCTATAATATATAGCTTAGTTGAAAAAGTTGAGTTTTGCGTCCTACAGCTCAGTGGCCTGTTCAGACCTCACTGGGTTCCCCTCTGGTTAAGCTTACTTAGTATATATTCTAACTTCTAAAATCGGCAGTTCGAGTCGAACTTCAAGGATTTAAGTGGTTAATTGGGGCTTGGGAACCTAAAACTGGAGTAGCTGCAATGCATGTATGCCGAATAAATATTTCGTTATCTCATAACCGCATACCATCTTTACAGATCAAAATCTTAGAAAATTGACTGACTGATTATTGACATTGGAGATTCAATGTGAATATGCGATCAGAACAACAGCATTGTAAATGATTTATTTTTTCATTTCCCTCCTAATCCCATATCCCTGTTTCCTTGTGTCATTTTGTCTTCTGCTCTTTTATGGACTGATCATGAATTAAATGAATTAACAGTCAATTTTTGGGATTATTTGAAATTGTTTGAGTTAATAACAGTTGCCAATATGATAGCTGGAAAGGGCGAGCTACAAAATTTTCAAAAGAAACCTGTGGCTATAGGTCTTGAATATAATTCGTGCTAGTAATTCATGGAATAAATGATACAAGGGAGCAAAATATGAATCAATTATATAGAAACAAATCAATAAAGTCAAAACACACAAATTTTCTGTTAATATAACCAGTAGCTTCATTTTTCCCCATCCCATTTGCTCTTTGGTATCTCTCCCGAGTCAGCAATTGTAACCTTCTTTCTAGGTTTCCCACTGTAAGTCCCAGCTCCACCTTCGATCATCTACACAATGTCCATGCCTTGAAAGACCTTCCCAAAAACAACATGCTCTCCATCCAACCTGAAAAGTTCTTACAATGATTATAATTTTGGGTCATTTTATCAACAACTTACTTTCATAATAAGAGAAGAGTAACAAAGGAATTTGAGGTGTTCCATCTCCCATTAGCACAGGATAAACAGACACACAGTTACTAATAATCTTTATAGGCAATACATATCACATTAGTTGTCCAGATAATGGGAATAGCTAAAGAAAATATTCACATTAGCATTTAGATAGCCAGCTTTGTTGGATGATTAAAAGCATAGAATCTCTGCATTAGGTCTGTACACCCAGAAATTTTTAGTTTTACTGGCTAATTCACCATGCCTCCAGCTGAGTTTCAACATGCCATTGCATCATATAGCTTACCAGCTGGCTTTGACAGTGGTGATAAAAAACTGAGAGCCATTGGAATCAGGTCCTGTATTAGCCATGGAAACTACACCTGCAATAAAATATTGAGAGAAACAACTAAATATTTGAAGAAATATTGACAATCAAACGGAAGAACCTTGACAACCAAGAAAATATTAAAGCTTTTCTTTTAAGATCAGAAAGCATTCGTGTTCATAAAGTCATATCCAACTGAAACGAGAAAGACAGTGAAACTATTATTACGCATGAGACTACCTGCATGTGAATGTTTTATCTTAAAGTTCTCATCAGGAAATGTGCCACCATATATTGACTCACTTCCCCTTCCATCACAACGAATTATATCACCACCTTGAATCACAAATCCAGATACTATACGATGGAATAGTGTTCCCTTATATCAAAGGGCTTTCCCATTGACACCCTTGCCTTTCTCTCCTTCAGTTTGAAAGCAAAAATTTAAGCATGTTTACCGCGAAAATTTATGCTGCCTATCAATAATACTTGGAATTGAATTGTTTACAGGTATAAAACCAACAAGATAAGAACGAAGTACCTGTACACAAAGCCCTGAAATTTTCTGCAGAGAACAAACAACAGCATTAGGCAACCGGGCAACATATATATAACCCACAATTTTCAAAAATGAATGGAACAGGTTATAGTACAGTAAAAAAATGGAAGTAATTGGAGAAAGAAAATTATAAATCTGAATTACTTTAAAAGGAAAGCTTTTTCTCACTCACTACATATGACAAGGCTGAGAGTAGCTTGTACACTAATGGTTTCAAGAAATTAAGTTTCTAAGGAATAAAACTATCGACACAGAAGATTAAAACATACCAACAGTTTTTGGTACAACTTCGCCATATAATCCAATAACGATTCTACCTACAGAACACAAAGTATAGCGCTGTAAGCTAAAAAGAGACAAGATTTCTTATCATCGCTGATCATGTAGGACATATAAAGTATTGTACCTACGCGTTGGCCATCAATATCAACATCCAAGTATACTCTGTAGGTGATTTCATGCTCTTCTTCTACAGTCTGCCCTTCCTCCTAAGCAACAATTTAGAAAGAATCAGGTAATATAAACTATCCTTGCGTTAACCTATCTAAATTGGAAGAGCAAAGCAATATTAGATTTAAAAAAAAAAAAACAATGAAATTGCAACCTCATCCTTGTCTCAACAAAGTAAAAGCTTTGTCAGAGTATACTTCAAAAGATTCTTTTTCTTAAAGGTTCAAACTTAAAAATAAGCAAACGACCAGGTTCATGAAAAGAATATCTCATAAACAAGCTACAACCATGACCATTCAAACTGAAATAAACCATACAAAAAAAATTGAATTTGAAATAAACTATATCCAAAAAAATCAAAAAATTACAAACAGATTAAAAGAAAAAAAAAACGTAACGAATCCCACCAATTTCATGAGATTATATTGAAAACACAAATCTGTATTACCGTACAAAATTCAAGAAATAACTAAAATAATCGAAACTCAGATCCAAATACCACATATTTTGCACATATCCGAAAGATAGGTATTTAGAGAAGAAGAAGAGCACACCCGTTTAGCTCCTGAGAAAGCGAAAATATGATGAAAATCGAGAGAACAATGAAGAGAAGAAGGCACCGAGGCTGTACCAAAATCGAGATCTCCAGGCGCATCTTTTCGTTTGTTTAATTCTTTTCCGTAATTACTAACAATAAACCTTTATTTGAATGACAAAGACAAGAAATAAATCCCAGGTTTGATCTTTTTCTCTAACACTATCACTCCCAGAGTCTGAGTCGCCTATGAAGACAACTGAAAGAATTTGGGGACCCTGTTTTATTTTATTAATGAAAGTTGAAAGCTTAATAATAAGTTTTACTGCTTAATTAAACTGCCATTATGAGCATAACTTTGAGATTGAGAATGGTTTAAGATAAATTTTAGACGTTTTCTGGGTGTATTATCGTGTAATCCATCATCAGAGACAAGCAGGCGGGAAGGAGAACAGATACGAGCCCAGCCTTGCTTATAGATAGGCCTGGCTTTAGCCGCTCGCCCAGTCTTCCGCTATAATTCTCTTGAATCATTTGGCTAGCGTTTGGTTTAGGGTTCTTCATTAAAAAAATGATGGTAATTTATATATAACGATTAGATAATTAAATTTCATAAGTACTTTATGCTATTATGTGATAGTGATTTAAAATTATAATGAGTGATCAGATAATTATTTTTTAGGGTGATCTAAAGGTCATCTTAAAATATGAAAAACTTTGATTATCGAAATAAAATAATATGTAAAATTAATCATTATTAATATTGTTCATTCAATATGTGAATTAAAATCATATTTTATCTTAAAATTAAAATTATTTTACATTATAAATTATTTTATATTTTAAAACTAGTATTCATTATAATAAATTCAAAAATAATTTGTGTTTTTTAATATTTTATATATAATATAATCTTTTTGTTTTTCTTTTATTATGAATTTAATAAATAAATTTATTTTTTCATTCAAATATTTTTTATATAATTTATATTATAAAAATTAGTTTACCTATCAATAAATATTTTATTAATTTAATAATATAATTATATTTTATTGTAAAATAAATAAAATATAACTAGTATTTAATAAGTTATTATCTTTAATTAACATTAAAATCATTATCTTGCATAATTATTACGTTGTTATTTTTGTATTTTTAAATAAAATAATATTTTAATTTTTAATAATATTAAATATAATAATCTTTAATTACTAAAAATTAATAACTGTTAACCAAATAAAATAATTTTAAATTACGAGTGATAAAATTAACTTGTGATTATATTATCATAGTGATCTTATAAAAGATACCAAATACTAGCTTAAATAATTTTGCTAACTTACATATAGCTAATTACAAAATTATTAAGGTCTGACACTCTAGATTAGTATTATGTTACAGTGGAAAAAGTTTTTGAGTTAAAAATAAAGTATTTAAAATTATGATGATAAAAATATAATTTAAAATTTTTTAAGTATTTAATATTGATATAAAAAAAAATTGCTGTACTGAATTGAAATGTTTAAAAAAATATATGTGCAAAATAATAAAATTTAATAATACGAGGATAGTAAGGTTATTTTATCCAAAAAATTGTAGTTAAATGCAAAAGCATCTCTTTAAAAACTTTGTTATTTGGATTTACAAACCGTACTTCTAAAATGAAAAATCAAATTTTTTATTGTTAAATATTGAGGTTGAATCAAAAGCCATTCTCAAATGCAAAAGCCCTCTTCAACTTCAGTGCTAAATTAACCCTAAATTATTTAGCCTAGTTCATACATGAGAAGGCTCTGAATCCACTGTTAGCACAATTAACAAAATTATAATTAGATAGAATTTTGTAGCAAAAGATTAATAGTTTGTCTCAACAAAAAAAGTGAAAATACATTTAAGCAATAAGCTAAAGAGCAAAGCTTCAGATCATAAGCTCATGCGACTGACTCCACCGAGCTGAAGACGAACATAGTAGTAATATACTTTCCACAAAAGATTCTAATACTAGACTACATGCATTACCAGTGTAGCCAAACTGGATTTACTCATCGTTTCAGTCACAAATGAATTTCTTCGTTTGATGAGTCAAAGGACAAGCCAATTTCACATGCCACTGAGGCCCTAGGGTACTTCAATAAGTTTTTAAGAAGGTGACGCCGTTTCTTCAAACACAAGGAAATCCCAATCTTCATTTGCTTCAAGAACTTGGCATTCTTTAGAATATATCGCACGAGTTTCCAGTCACATTCATTGTTAAAAAACCCAGTCAATTTAAGTGTTTTCAAGTTCATCGAAACACACTTTGGAACGCTCACTGGCAGTGACTGACCACATTTACCACCTGTGTGGTACATGGGTATACTGTGAAACACATTGTCTTGAGATTATCTAAGCACTCAAGGAAGGCTACCAGGCCATGCCAATACTGACAGCTAGTTTTAATTTCCAAACGGACCAGATTATGAAACACAGGAAGTAACATAGCCATACGAAAACAAACTGACTGGATGGTGTGTTCTGATAAAGACAGAAACTTAACGCTACCATCTCTTTAAGGAACCTGAATACTCTGTATTCATGTTTGCACAGTACAAAAACCTCAATAGTTGCTTCAACCAAGTTGAGTAAATCTTCTACCAGAAAATCACAATAGTTTTCATCCTTCAATGCTATCCTTTCGAGCAGTGGGGCATTAATCAGTAGCTTGTACCCACGAATATCATACCATGTTTCAGAACGTCGTCAGTTAACAGTAATTCCCTTCGATGAAGGCACACTAATGTCCAGAACAAGTGCATTATCATTATAGACCCTCTCCACAGTCAAATCCTCAAGAATTGGACAACTAGAAAGTAGCCTGCTCAAACAGTCATCACTTGCATATCTTACTCGCTCTAGTCGAAGAATCCTGAGAATTGGGAAATGAACATTTGCTGGGGCATCCAAAACATGATCGTACAACTCGAGAGACACGAGTGTTTTGCAAGCAAAAACACTGCCAGGCAATCTGACGTGTTGACAACACAAGTTGAGCTTCAGCTCTTGAACATCACGCCTAATCGCAGCATTAATCCAAGTCTTTAAATACTCTTCATCAACTCTAATATTAGGTTTGCAAGCCACGCTAAACTGGCGAATAATTTGTGTTAATACTTTGTAGACAGATTTCACAAACCTTGAACTGTTACGGGCATCAGTGGAGCTGAATGAAAGAACGGGAACTTTAGTCCATAAATCTGCCCATCTCTTTGCCAAAATGCTGGTGGCAACGGATGTTTTGGTTGGAAGAAAGGACAGGATGTTATAAAGAACCGAGACTGGTAAGTTGCTGATGCGATCAATGTCTTTTTGACCCTCTTCTTCATTGGAAAGGCAAAGTCGCTTTGAGGGTGACTGATCTGAATTAGCCATGAATATTAAACTTGGAATGATTTTTTTTTTTTTAACACGAACAATTTTACAAACACTTGGCACCCAGTTTAATATCGCACTCAAGTCGTGAAAAATGAAAAGTAGGAAAAGTGAAAACGAAAACCCATAAACTGAAATTGACCAACTTTCCCTGCTCTGTGCAGTTTCATGGCACGCACCTCAAAACTCAAATTGTTGTAATCGAAGAGCTTGGGCTTGAGCGGGCTACAGCCGAAGAGTGAAGCCTCGCTGCTCGATTTGGGCCAATGACTGATGTATCTATTGTCATTAATTAAAATCTCATTGAATTAAATAAATTATTATGATTCAGATGCTGATTAATTATATATAAATTCGGCTTTATTTATTTGCAGACTTTTTCCGTTTCTACCTTTGCTACATAAATTTTAATAATTATTTTAATCATGTTATTAAAAAAATATTAATTTAATTAATAACTTTGATGACAAATTAGTTGGATTGGATGACGAATCCAATTTCGTTGTGAAAAGATATTGCACATGCAATTCACGACGAAACATTGGTTTAACTTTATATTTAACATATATTATACTTTTTCTGTTCTATAGATTCTGTTTAAGCTGACTTTTTTTGGTCATTTTTTTTCAAATTTAAATTTATTTTATTTTTAGTATATAATTGATTAAAATTTTAAAAATAATTTTCAAAAACATTGAATGAAAAAAGTTTTCAAATATAAATTAATTTAATAAAATATTAATAAATAAAAAGTAAAAATTTTCAACTAGAGAAAAACGATCCAAACATTATTTTTAGAGAAGATGAGTAACAAAAATGGACTGTACTCCAAATCAAATATTGTGGCAACTTGCATTTTATACTTTATATTACTTTTATTTACACAAGATAAAAAATTAAGACTCAATCATAATTTCAAAACTTCAATAATATTTTGTATATATATATATATATTGTAAATAAATTAAGAGAAATTATGTTATTAATGAAGTTTTTAGACTTCATCAACTAAATTAAAAAGATTATTCTACATATATATTTTGTATGCTAAAAATTCATCAAAAATTAATTTGATAAAAAATACACATATCTCAACTTTTTAACACCGTTTCTAAAATTTAAAAGTATAAAAACTTTTTATTAATGCTTATAAAGTTTGTGATATTTATGGTTTCAATTTCCAAAATGTTATATCTTTTGGTTGAGAAACCTATGCCTCAATGAAAAAAAAACCCCATTTTACTTGTTAGTTTTAGGACACGAAATTTATGCCGATAATTTTCATATGCATGTGTCACGTGTCGGAAGCTGAAGCTTAGCTACCATGTGATCTTGGGCGGAAAATTACCTTTCATATGCCTAAGTAAGCTTTTAACCAACTTTGTTTCATGCATTAATCGATTGTGCTGGAACTCAACCTCCTAAGAGTTTAGGAGAAAGCTAAGAAAAGAATGATTTAGGCAAGGATGAATTATGTACACTTGCTCTTGGAACACAATCTTTATGTGTTCATTTGTTGTCACCTCTCTATCTCTCTATGTATGTATCTATATATATCTATACAAATGAAAAAGACGCTATCCTATTTATACTTGAGCGCTTTTGGTACCTATGGCTTAAATGATTCCAAATGTACGGCTATTAAGGGCTTACTAGAGAGTTTTAGGGTGCCCAAGCCCCAACAGGAATAATTAAGGCCTTTTTAAAGACATGCTTGTTTTAGGCACCTTACCAAGTCTCTGGGTTTGGTCTAGGCACTTCTGCTGAGTGCCCGCACCTAACAGGTTTTAGAGTCTTCTCCATCTGGGCGCTACAATATCTCTGCTCAGTTGCGTATCTGGTTCTTCCAGAGGGTTTTATGCCCGCACGCTTAGTGTCATGGACTAAGCTTTCTCTCAACAAGCAATAGACCGTGCGGCACTTGAATGGGCGCTACCAACCAAGTCAGCCTTCAATAGATCAATATCTGAACAAATAATCATAAGCTATGGTTAGTCACAAGCATTCACAATAAGGCACAACATATCGAGATCAATCTCAAGAACACACATAAGAAGGCATATTCGCATCAAGAAAAAGAAAAACACATCGAGGTAACAATCGGGATGAGTTTTATTATAAACGAGACTCATACATCGGGACCTCCCACGGTCACTAGGGCCAGGGGGTAGCCCTTGGTGGGTGGCCTAAGCTCGCATAGCAACCGATGAGACAGCCCAACACTACACTGCCGGCTCATCCCCCCTAAAGAGCCTTAGAAATTTTAGAGCTATGCTACTAGTAACCATTACAATGTTTGAAATGGGGACACTTTTCCTAGCACAAGGGATCTACCCGACCATGGCCCTATACATGGGTGGCTCATGGCAACCTAAGTCTCGGTCATGACCTTATACAATTCTTCAATCTTCTTTTGAAATCTCTGGAGGTCGTGTTCTTTCTCCCAGCTGGTTTCTTCTAGTCCTAATCCCTTCCACTTCACTAAGTATTCCCAAACTAGTCTTTGAGATATCTTGGTTTCTCTGTCAGCTAAGATCTCTTCGACTCGACGCTCTGAGGGTGGCTTCATGGTGATGATGGCTTTGGTTGGCTCCCTTCAACTAGCATCTGTAGGATCTGCATGGAAAGGTTTCAGGTTGTTCACATGAAATATTGGGTGCACTTTCATCTACTTTGGTGGGTCAATTTTGTAAGAAGCATTCCCCACCTTAGAAAGGACCTTTACTGGACCTTCATATTTACGCACCAGTCTACGATCTCTCTTTCTCAGGAACCTGATTTGTTCAGGAACTAGTTGGACAAGAACCAAATCACCAGCTTGAAATTGTTGAGCTCTACGACCCTTATCTGCCCATTTCTTCATCCGCTTTGATGCTTTCTCCAGGTAGGCTTACGCAATCTCTGTGTTTTGTTTCCACTTTTTGCTGAGATTGAAGGCTCTCAGATTCTTTCCTCCATATTGTTCCAAAGAAGTGTGGGGTAGCCTTAGTAATTGTTCGATGATCACCTCAAATGGGCTTTTATTGATGGAAGAGCTTTTGTTGAAATTAAAGTAGAGTTGAGCTACGTCCAAATATAGAAGGCCAGTCTTTCTGATTAGCTTAAACAAAATGCCTCAAGTATTCCTCTAATAATCCGTTGAACCGTTTCATTTGACCATCGGTTTGGGGGTGATAGCTTGAGGAGATGTTGAGTTGAGACCCTAATATCTTGAAAAGTTCTCTTCAGAAGGACCCCGTAAATCTCGGATCTTGATCGCTGATAATGTTTTGAGGGAGGCCCCAGTATTTGACCACATGTTTGAATAATAGTCGAGCTGTGTCTTCTGCTGTGTAATACTTGTGAGCGAGAATGAATGTGGCATACTTAGAAAATCGATCAATTACCACCAAAATCGCTCCAAGGTCACCAACCTTGGGTAGGCTCGAAATGAAATCGAGGGAGATGCTTTCCCAAGGTCTGGTGGGTACTGGTAGTGGTTCAAGCATGCCTACAGGTTTCCTCCTTTCAACCTTGTCTTATTGGCAAATAAGGCAGGTCTTCGTATAGTCCATCACATCTTGTCGCATGTGAGGCCAATAGTATCCCTGTTTCAATAACGCCAAAGTGCGTTGCCAACCCGAGTGTCTCGCCCATGGTGTGTCATGATATTTTCTCATTAGCATCTGTCTCAGACTTTCTGCTCTTGGCACAAATACTCGAGGTCCCTTAGTTCATAGGACCCCATTTTCTTGTCAGAAGTACTTGGACTTCCCTTCTTCCACTAGCTTCAGGATGGCACAAGCTTGCGGGTCTTTCCCTAAGTGATCTCCAATCAACTTGTGAATGTCTGTAGTGGCTCTACTAGCCGTCATTAGGGTAATTCTTCTAAGGGCCGCTAGATCTACTCGCCTGCTCAATGCATCGGCCACTTGATTGGTCTTTCCAGTAGTGTGCTCAAAATAAAAGTTGAATTTCGCTAAAAATTTCTGCCATCTAGCTTGTTTTACCGTAAGCCTTAGTTGGGTGAGAAAATAGCTAACGGTCGTATTGTCTGTCTTCACGACAAAGTGTGAACCCAACAAGTAATGTCGCCAAGCCCTCAAGCAGTGAACCACCGCGAGTTTTTTTTCTTGGGCCGTATATTTCCTTTCAGCTTCACTTAGCTTCCTACTTTCAAATGCTATCGGGTGATGTTGTTGCAAAAGTACTCCTCCAATAGTAAAATCAGATGCATCTATCTGAACTTTGAAGGGCTTTTCAATATCAGGAAGAGCTAAGATGAGATCCTTCATAACAGCATCCTTCAATCCCTCGAAGGCCTCTTGGCATTCGCTCGTCCAACACCATTTACGCTCATTCTTCAATAGCTCCATGAGGGCTGTAATCTTGCGAGAGTACCCTTCCACAAACCTTCTATAGTAGTTGGCTAGTCCCAAAAATGAGCGGAGCTCACTAATATTCTTCGATGTTGTCCACTTCTTGATGGCCCTAACCTTTCCCATGTCCATTCGAATGTGGCCACGTTCGATAATGTGATCGAGAAAATAGATTTGGGTCTGAGCAAATGCACACTTCTTTCTTTTTACGTATAACTGGTGGTCATGTAATCTTTGAAGTACCTGGCACAGGTGCTCTTGATGCTCTTCCAAAGTGGAGCTATATACCACTATATCATCTAAATAGATGACTATAAATTTATCTAAGTAGTCATGGAACATCTGATTCATCAATGTATAAAATGTGGCAGGAGCATTGGTCAGTCCAAAAGGCATAACAAAAAATTCAAATGCACCATACCGTGTCACACAAGTGGTCTTTGGTTCATCTCCATCAGCGATTCGGACCTGATGGTAGCCAGATCTCAGGTCTAATTTGGAGAAGTACTTAGCCCGACTCAATTCATCAAACAAGTCTGCTATAAGAAGAATGGGATATTTCTTTCTTACGGTGACTTTGTTCAGGGCCCTGTAGTTAATACATAATCGTAAACTTTCATCGTGCTTCTTCTGAAATAGTACTGGCAATCCGAAAAGAGCTTTTGATGGTCTGATGAACCCGACTTGTAGCAACTCATCTAACTGCTTTTTTAGTTCGGCCAACTCTGACGGGGCCATGCGGTAGGGCGCTCTAGCAGGGGGTTTCGCTCTTGGGAGGAGCTCGATTTCATGGTCCACTACTCGTCGAGGGGGTAGAACTTTAGGCAACATCTCTGGCATCACCTCTTCGAATTCTTCCAATATTTTTTTCACACCATCAGGTATTGATTCTACTTTCGACCCTTCTTTGTAAATCAACACCGCCACAAAAGAGGGTTCCCCTATCTTTATCCCTTTCTTAAACTGTAAAGTTGAAATCAATTTTTTCCACTATTTGGTAGGATGTTGGCTGGCACCACATATGGGTGTTCTCCTAAGAACAACAAGTAGCTAGCGGCGGGGATAGGGATGACTTGAGCCAACATCATGAAGTTCAATGCAAGGACAACATCAAAGTCATCCATGGGGGAAACTGTAAAGTCTACCTTCTCCTCTCATGGCCCCAATCGGGTTGTCACACTTTTAAAGCTTCCATTGATTGTAAAGGCTGGCGAATTGATCGCCTTCATTCGTCCACAGTCTTTACTAATCTGAAAACCACACCTTTTTACTTTTTTTGGTGTGATGAAAGTGTCGGTTGCACCCGTATCCACCATGGTCTTGATGGCTTTCTTATTGATCGTCAAGTTCACATACATCAAGCCTTTACTCTGCTCTTTCTTTATAGTGTTCAATTAGATACGGAGGGCATTGAGGAACCTTATTGAACCCATCATGGCTGGCTCCTTTTCAGTTTCTTCAACGCTCTCTAACCCTTTTACGGACTCTTGAGATGAGGTCTTTAAGGCATTAAGGGCTCCCCTGTGCGGGCATTCAGTCATCCAATGCGGCCCCTTGTAAAGAAAGCAAGCTAGCGGTTGTCTAGGCTTGAAAATCCCTACGTTGCTTGTCTTGGACTGGGTGCTATCTCGACCAAAGGACCTCCTGTCTGATCCCTCACTGAAGGGTCAGTCCAACCTAGTCATCTTTCTCCCACTTCTAAAGTTAAAGCTACTGCCAGCTGATAGAGGATTTTTTTGTTTTAAGGAGCCATCATTGTAATCGTAAAGATGTTCAACTGCAGCTATGGCCGTGGCCACATCTTGCACTTTCTGCCTTTGTAGTTTTGTCCTTGCCCAAGGCTTGAGGCCCTTAAGAAAATAAAACATCTTGTCCTTTTCGGCCATGTCCCGAATATCCAATATCATAGTGAAAAAGCTCTTCACAAATTCTTGCACCGTTCCGGTTTGCACCAACTCTCGAAGTCTCCTTCGAGCCATATACTCTACATTCTCAGGGAAAAATTGGTTTTTCAATTCTCGCTTCAGATCCGTCCAAGTCTTAATCGGGCACTCGTCATCGACAAACTTGGAGTGCCACCACAGCTTGGCATCCCCTACGAGGTACATCGACGCCATTGTCACTTTGTCTTTCTCTGAATTTATGTGTACAGTTCGGAAGTATTGCTTCATGTCAAACAAGAAATTTTCAAGTTCCTTAACATCCCTTGCCCCCTCATAGCATCGAGGCTCCGGCACCTTGGGCCTTTGTCCCCTTTCCATCGAGCTTGAACCCGATCTGGCCATAGCCATTTGTAGAATGCTCACCTGTGCTCTGAGCTCCTCAAACTCCTTTTGAAGAATGTTCAAGGCATCTCTAGCCTCTTCGCTCACATTGTGGAGAGTATCGGACAACTCCCGCTGGGTTGTCTCGATCTCCCTCACTCAGTCTTTCGTCACCATATGAGTTTTCATTACGGCCACCGCGGCCTCAAGTTTCTCAATTCTCTATCGATGATCCGGTCCACCATTTGTGGCCATCTCATCCATTTTTCTAGCACTTCTCAACCGTGCTCTGATACCACGTGTCACGGACTAAGCTTTCTCTCAACAAGCAATAGACCGTGCGGCACTTGAATGGGTGCTCCCAACCAAGTCAACCTTCAATAGATCGATATCTGAACAAATAATCATAAGTTATGATTAGTCACAAGCATTCACAATAAGGCACAACATATCGAGATCAATCTCAAGCACACACATAAGAAGGCATATTCGCATCAAGAAAAAGAAAAATACATCGAAGCAACAATCGGGACATTCGATTGGGATGAGTTTTATTATAAATGGGACTCATACATCGGGACCTTCCATCGTCACCAGGGCCAGGGGCAGCCCTTGGTGGGTGGCCTAAACTCGCATAGTAACTTGTGAGACAGCCCAACACTACGCTGCCGGCTCACCCCCCTAAAGAGCCTTAAAAATTTTAGAGCTATACTACCAGTAACTATTACAATGTTTGAAATTGAAACACTTTTCCTAGCACAAGGGATCTACCCGACCATGATCCTATACATGAGTAGCTCATGGTAACCTAAATCTTAGTCATAACCCTATACAAGATTAGCTCATGACACTTAGCCTGGGACTAGGCTTATCTAAAGCCTTCCATGTCCAATGCTCACACCAATCTTCTGGGGCTTTTTAGAAACTTCTCTCGAAAGGTTCTTAGGCTCAGTAGACAATTCTCAAAGGAGCTCTTTTTCGTGGCAAGGTGCTTGAGCGAGGGTCTGACCTTCTCATGTCGGTGCTCGGGCCTTAATCTTGATGGTGCTCACGTGGGGTGTGTCAGATGCATGATTGAATTATGCACAACTTTAATGGTGGGGTAAGTTTATTATAACTTAATTAACTTAAATTTCCACTTTTGGGAACGTGAAACTTGCTTCTCTAGCGCTAGGAAAAATCTCAATGAAAACGAAACATATTCTGCTAATGTTGATAATGGATGAGATAATTTTTGTTAGTGATATTTTTCAAAATTATCAAATTCATAGACCTACAATTAGCAAAGTTCTCATTTTGCACTAGGGCTCAAGAGAGTTTTGTGAAAAAGGCAAATGAAAGCGGCATAAAGGCATAATAGAAAGAATATCCATGTATGAGACTAAAAGCAGCTGCTTGGCCTGATTTTCAATTTCCTGCTGTGGCCGTGTCGACCTACTAATTGTTTTTGGATTTTCTGTCTTTATGATTCATTCATGTATGAAAAACCAAAACAATGACTCAGGTAAGGTTCCTTTGGCTGCAAGGTGTGGCAACTGGCCCGGCCCCGACTGCATATTTTTCAGTGACCCACACGGAAAAAATGGCAAACACCAGCACATGGTGCCAAAAATTTCCATGCTGGTCATTTTTTTCTTTTCTTCCGGATATTTCAAAATGAAAACAAAAAGTTCATATCAGCCCTCCGATTTTCTTTGTTGGGTGATTTCGAAATTTATTAAAAAATATCTTCATGATCAAGACACGAGTAGGCAAAACAGCCGACTCTCAACCGTAAACAGAGCTTTAATATAATCTCTATGATAAACCCACATGATTTTCTCTTTCTTCTTTGATAAAGACAAGTTTGTCATTACATTTTTTAGTACACAGGACCGTACCTGCATAAGGCGGCGATCTTATCATAAATTTAAAAAAAAGGGTCCATGTGATAAGCAACTTGCTCAAAAGCCAGTGTCGATTGTCAGGTCGGGGCCATGTTTTATTTAATTTTTCTTCTTTTTTACTGTTTCATGAAGGCAACAGCTTCAGACATATCAAATCACGTCCAATTGTACAGCAAGACGGCGAAGACCAAAATATTTCGTTTGCATTGTTCACCTAAAGATTAGATTTACAAGTCAATTTTTGCACTTATCTTTCTCACTCTCTTCTGGATAGGAGTTCCTAATTTCTATGGTTTTGATTTTTCTTTCAAGAGAAGTTTAAGACCTATATAATTATATTAAATTCGTAGATTATTCAATATAAATTATTATTAATAACATCTGAGTTTTTCTTTTAGGTTCACATTCAAACTTCTTTCACATGTGTTGAGAAAATCGATGAAGATCAGATCTAATTTTGCCGTACAGAATGCTTCAATTGTATATTAACATCTCCATTACGTGGATTTCTTAAATTTAACGAAAAGGCCAAGCAGGAAGCATGTGCACGGAATCAGTACTGTCCCACTGGTTTTTATATGGTAATAAGTAGGCGAACTTATAAGAAACCCACTTACCTTAAAACACAAATCATATCAAAAGAGGAATTCGGGTACCTTATCATCAGTCATGTTCCCATCCCAAGTTTTAATTATCGCATCAATTTAATAATAATTTATAACCCTTATATTATTTGTATGACACGTGTGGTAAAATTTTTATAGTTGAGTTGATCTTTTTGAGGTATTGACCCAGTGGATATTGTTTGTTGTAAAGCTTCTTTCTTCGCCCTATTTATCTTCCGTGCTTTATTTGTTGTTTGTTGCTTGAATTAATTGTCTTTTTACCCCATTTTCCATTTTTACTTCTATGCAAGTGAGTAGTAGATGTATTTATCAAAAAAGAAAATAGTTTTAATCTAAAATATAATATAAATATGATATAAATATGATATGATTTAAATTTTTAATAATTATTATATTTAAATTTAACTAAATTTAAAAAATTATATTTTATATTTTCATATAAAATAAAATAAAAATACATAAATTTTAATATTTAACATAATATAAATATATAAATCGTTAAATTTAAAAATAATATACATATAAAGTAAAATATAAATATATAAATCATCAAATTTAAAAATAAAAATTTTAATTTTAATTTTCAAAATAAATTAAAATTAGTCGGAACATTCGTTATTATGAAATAATTGTTTTAATTTAACGTATATATGTTTCAAAATTTAAAAATAATCTTTTTTTTTTTCTCTTCTTTCCTCGTTTTCCTTTTCTACCGATTTGAATTCCTTAAGCCGATTTTGATCAATCACCAATCGGACCTAATCAGACAAGGTCGGATCTAGCGTTGATAGGTTAGAAAATGCTTGAAACCAGGCGAAATCGGCCTAAAGAGACTGAAATCCAATTCGAAACGTGCAACAGATTTTGACTTGTTTAGGCCGCTTTTAGACTATTAGTGCTGGATTCCACTCGTCTAGCCAAAATCCGGTGCGTGACTAGCTGAAATTGATAGTGAAAGGAGAATTGGAGAGATAAGGAAGGGGAGGAGAAAGAGAAAAAAAAAATAATAAAAGAAACAAAAGAAATAAAAAATTATAAAATTCTATTTTATTATTCATTTTTTAAAAAATGAAACACATTTTAAAATTTTTATTTTCTCAGACGAAAAAAAAAAAGAAAAGAAAGAAAAAATAATTTTTTATTATTATTTTATATTTTGAATATGAAAATGTATTTTATAAAAAAATCATTTTTAGTTTTCAAAAATATTGATTTCAATTTTTTTAAAAATATTTTTCCTATAACACTTAACATCTGCACGTATGTCTCATGACATGATAATATAACATTATTTATCATATGTCACGGTGTAATTATTTCAAAGTCACATCATCATCTTAAATTAACAATATTAATTTCAAACACATAAAATTATAATATAAATATCACGTTAAAAAAATTTATAAAATAAACTAAGCAAATATGACATCAACCCCACATAAAACAACGTAACAGAGAAATAGAACCAATGCAAGATCAAAAGCATACAAATCCATATAATGTATGGGAATCATATGTGATTATGTGAATCATAGTTATATCGTTACTTGAGAAGGAAATAAAATTAAGATGGAAACCCAGGCTTTATGGGCCGTTTATAAGATAAAACCGAAACAAACATGTAAATGCTTCCCCTGCTTGTACGTCTGACAGAAACGCAATCCAACCAACATCCACCCACACTCGCTTGGGTGCTAAATCACGCGATGTGCCTGCAATACTGCTGGCCCCACATGGATATTGCCATCAGCCGGTCTTTCCCTCTCTTTCAAGTTAGATATAGATATAGATGTGCCCATAGCTTCAACTTTAAGCGCTTTGCTTTTAATTTTTTTCAATTCATCAACTCAATAAAAACAAAAGCCCTTTTACACTTTTTGGCTTTTATAAATTAATTTTTGTTAAATTCTACTAATAGAGAAAACCAACAAATTTGATCAAAACCAGTATATGTCACCTTCTTGATTAATATACTTTGATTAAAACGTATTATTGTTAACCAATACAAAAGAGGGAATTCATAAATTTCTCTTTGGCTCAAGAATTTCTCTATTCTTGATCTATAAAGACAAAATGTTTAAAACATAAAATAAATGTTTTTTAATACCCATATTTGATACGCTATTAGCATGAAAGTTTGGCATTCAAATATATGGATTAATTGATGTGGATAGTAATTTTTTTTTTTTTAGCATATAATAATTGAGAAAGTTATGTTCATATTAAATAGCTCTTAAGCATCGAAACTTTTTGTCATCCTTGGTTGAATTTTGGATGTGATTGAATCAAATAAAAAATTGTCCCCACCTCAAAAGATATCACCGACCACCAACAGCATGCCAAAGCCCAAAAGTCAATAACTACTGCGTTAAGAAATAAGAATTCCAAATATCATTCGGTAAAGTCATCGAACCTAAAGAATCGCACACCAAGAACTGTACCCATTGCAAGTTCCGTCGATATGAAAAAAAAAAAAAAATCAACACCACCATCACCGCCCCGTAGAGTTTCCGTTCAAGTAAAACAGATTCTAAACCGTTCGTGTCAACGTCGTGGCTACACTTTTCAACAGAAGTATATACGGTGATAATTTAAAATATGATATATCTTACATTAAATAAAAATTCTATTTATGTATAATTTCAAATAGATTATTTATATTATATAAGTAAGTAAATTAAATGTTAAATAAGGCAAATTATTTTGAGTTTGTTAAGAATTTTTTTAGTGGATCAAATAATAAATTTGAAAGTTAAAAATTGAGCATTTAAACACTTTTAAATAAACATATTTGAATAAAAAATATAATTATCTAAATAAATATGTTTAAAAAAATAACTATTTAATTAAAATTATTTAAATAAAAAATAGAACTATAAAAATTATCATAATTTTTTAAATAAAAATTTTATAACTCTTCAATTATTATAAATTGATTTCTTTTACTTAATCAATTTTACCTCTTCTAATTGAGAAATTTTAAATTTTTATTATATCTATAAACATAACTATTTTTAAAATAATACTTTTCACGTTTAAAAATTATATTTCTTCTTTCTTATTATTTCTATTTTCTCGATATTTTCTAACATCATACTCGCACTCTAAAGTTTAAATACCTAAAGTCAGCCCCAAGTTCGAAGACGTCAAATTCCATCCCAAACCGCCATTCAAAATCCTCTCATCAGTCATCAGCCTTTCGGGTTTTCTTGGTTTTGCTCTGTTTAGACAGGTTAGAGGTTAATGGGGTTTCGAGAAACTTACACGTTCAGTGCCTGGAAATGGTTAGGCTTTGTTTCTGCCGTATGGGTCCAGGCCATTTCAGGCAATAACTATACATTTTCAAACTACTCCGATGCTCTCAAGACGCTTATGAGCCTTACCCAACTTGAGCTTAACAATTTGTCTGTGGCTAAAGATGTTGGTAAGGCTTTTGGTCTTTTGGCTGGCCTTGCCTCTGATCGTTTGCCCACGCCGGTTATTATCCTTATTGGTTCCATTGAAGGATTGATTGGTTATGGTGCTCAGTGGCTTGTCGTCAGTCAGAAAATTCAACCCCTTCCTTACTGGCAGGTATATACTAAATACCAGTAATTGATACCTCAAATCCTCAATTCGACCCCGTTCAATGTATCTTGCTTTGAGTTGTTCTTTCAGTAATGAAAGGAATCATGAAATGGAATACTTCAAAAGAAAAAAAAAAACTTTTCCTGTAATAGTATGAAAGTATTCGTGATAAAAAAAAAGTGGTGGGGCTACTAAAATTTTCCATGTTTAGGTTAGATTGTTTATTGATTATCAGATAGTTTGAATGGTAGTTTAAGTTTCTAAAATTCCTAATTGCCATAGAAATTCACTGTTAATAAATTTCTAGAATTCTAAAGATTCCCTGTCTTCTCCGTTGAAATCTAATTCCCAAGAAAATGAGTCTTTTTCATTGTTCAAAATCTCTACAATTTCAACAAAAATTCTGAGTTTTTCAATTTTGCTACTTACAGATGTGCATATTCTTGTGCATGGGAGGCAACAGCACAACATGGATGAACACAGCAGTGTTAGTAACATGCATCCGCAACTTCCGCCGCAACCGTGGCCCGGTCTCTGGCATCTTAAAAGGCTACGTTGGTCTCAGCACCGCCATCTTCACCGACCTCTGCTCTGCCCTCTTCTCCGATGACCCTGCCACATTCCTCATCATGCTCGCCGTTATTCCCTTTGCTGTTTGCCTCACTGCCATCTTTTTCCTCCGTGAAATCCCCCAATCCGCCTCCATCGCTACAGAAAATGAAGAAACTCGCTATTTCGCAATATTTAACATAGTTGCCGTTGTAGTCGCTGTTTATCTTTTAGTTTACGATTTCATCGGTTCGACCAATCAAGTTTTTTCGCTCGTTTTTGCTGTTATACTTCTTATTTTGTTAGCTAGTCCGTTGGCGGTTCCGGTTTATTCTTTTGTAAAGAGTTGGCGCTTGGTCGGGTTCGAGCCTGACATGGAGCGACAGGAACCATTGCTGAAAGAGGAAACTAAGGCGACGGATGTTGAGAAAACGGAGGCTGTTGCCGAGGAGACGGAAATAGTGGCTGCTGCGGCTGTGGCTGTTGCTTCGGTGGAGGAAGAGGTGGCGACGGTGGAAAAGAATAGGCCTGAGATAGGAGAGGACCACACGATATTTGAGGCGATGAGGACATGGGACTTTTGGCTTTTGTTTGTGTCGTTTTTGTGTGGGGTCGGAACAGGTTTAGCGGTGATGAATAACATGGCGCAGATTGGCTTGGCCCTTGGCCACGCCGACGTTTCTATATTTGTGTCACTGACCAGTATTTGGGGCTTTTTTGGACGGATCTTTTCTGGTTCAGTTTCTGAGTATTTTATCAAGTAAGTTTCAATGTTTCATTCCTTGCCCGTATCTCAAATTTGCATGATTATGACATTTTTGTAGCATCTTTTAGTTGGATTCCTATCTTTAATTTATTCATTTATTTATGCCCATAGAAGAGACTATGTCCAAGTCGTTCTGTTGTTAGTAATATCCAACTTGATATATCCTAGATACATTTCCAAATTCTTTGATTTGTTGAGTTCATAAGATGAAGGGAGAAAGTTTCTCTTTGTTCATCGTCTTTGAATTTATCAAAGGAATTTTCTATTTTAAAATCTTGTCAACCTTTTTGGATGGAATATTGGAGTTTGTAAATCCAAGTATGAATTAGTATAGAAAAACAAAAAATGTTACAATCATGCTTTTAACAAATAAGGTAGGTTTCTTTCTTTTTTCTTTTGAAAGGGGATATTATTTTGAGTTTCAAAGGTTACAGGATACATAAATCTACTGTAGATTCTGGTTTCTTTCTCATTAAGAAATCTGTTTTAGATCTTCACATGGGTTTGTTTTCAACATAAAATTTACACGAAATCCTATTTCTCTTTCTTGTACTTTACATCGCTTAATCAATTTCTAGCTTTCGGAAGATAAAAAAAAAAGTTGTTGTACAGTCAATTAATGGGGACAGGTAGAGATGTTGTTACTTAAATGGAGATGTTACAGATAGGTGTCATAAGCACAAAGCTTATTCCTTTGCTGTTTTGCTTGAATGCTTTTGAAGAAGGGGACCATTAAATCCATAAAAAATCTCTCTTTTTAAAGTTTTTTAATGCATATCACATTCACCATATTAATGCTTTGATGCGGACAATTTAAGCGTAAACGTCAATTGATGAATTTTCTTTAATTGGCTGTCTTATTGATTAATTACAACAATTTTCTTGGTCAATGTGTTTGTTGTGTGTAGTTATTTTGTTCTTATCTCTTGGTCCCATCTTTAGTGCTTAGGTTTGAATCTAAATTTTAATTTCTTCTCAAGGAAGACTGCCAAAAGGTTATCCACAAATTTTGTGAATCTTGTTTTTGAAATGATTGAAACTAGTAGGGTTGGTTACAGCGTAGGTGAATTGATGCGGCAAGTGGACAATGTAGATGATGGAAGAGAGAGATAACCTAGTTAACACTATGCTGGTAACGGGTTTCATGTGATGAACTCGCAGCATAGCTCTTGACAGGCATCTTAAGTCGTTGCCGTCTTTCATGCTTGGCCGTTTTGGATACCGTTATAGGATAATTGAGTGATTGCATTGAGTCTTCATGTCACGGATATGATGCATGCCTGTAACGCACAACAGTTGTGATATTTGTCATCCTCTGATCATTTTTCTGTGCTTATCTCTTTTAATAATTAATTAGTTCAGCTTACATAGTTGTAAGAGAGATGACTTTCTTTCATAAGAACCGTACTCCATGTGCATTGATTTGCTATATTTAATTGAATGAGTTTTTCAACTAACATGGGCTATGAACTTTGAACTACCTGCAGGAAGGCTGGAACACCTAGGCCTCTTTGGAATGCGGCATCTCAGATCCTGATGGCAGTTGGGTTCCTTCTCATGGCATTAGCAATGCCTGGTTGCCTTTACATTGGTTCAATTGTTGTTGGAATCTGCTATGGCGTCCGTCTAGCAGTGACAGTCCCTACTGCCTCGGAACTATTTGGTCTTAAATATTATGGTTTGCTCTATAACATTTTAATCCTCAACCTTCCCATCGGTTCTTTCCTCTTTTCTGGCCTGCTTGCTGGCTACCTATATGATACACAGGCTACACCAACACCAGGAGGTGGGAATACCTGTGTGGGAGCCCATTGTTATCGTCTTGTGTTTATCATAATGGCTGTAGCCTCGGTTGTTGGATTTGCTTTGGACGTTGTGCTGGCAATTAGATCCAAGAACGTTTATACCAAGATATTCACCAGTCGGAAATCGAAGAAATCATCGACGGCATCTAATGGCCAACGATAGAAAATTCTGCAGCAAAGGGAAGGCTGGAATGGTAGGATTGATGAGCTTTTGCTCAGAGATATCCTTGGTACACAGCATTGGCTGGTTCCTCATTTTATAAGGCGATCAATGATTCTAGAAATCCATTAGTAGGCTCTCTGGTCTGAAATAATTTCTATATCTGTATTAATAGTCTGAATGGATTATTGTTATTATTTTTTTGTTTTTAAAGAAAATGTTTCAAGTTTTAAGTTCTCAGAATTTTGTTTAATTTCCATATCTGTATTTTGGTTTGAAAAAGAAGGAATCGCAGAAACCTTTGTTGTGTTTTAGGTCCTTGTGGATCACATGACCCAAGTTTGTCTTCTGGATTGAGCTGGGCAGATTAAAGCCGATGGACTACAAAATTGCTGTTAATTTATTAAAGGCCAAGCCTGCTTGTGGAAGATTTTTGAGGCCCTGATTGATTCACGCCCATAGAAAACTCAATGGGTTTTTTCTTTGTTACTTGTACTGTTCACGGGCCTTTGCCACCTCTCCCAAACATGAACGCCGAAAAAATCAATCTATGGAAAAGAACATATACTGCCTAGTCGAAATCCATTTAACACAATCTTTGCCCCACTCCCTTTCCTGCTTTCGCAAAAAACTTTAGATGTCATTGCAAAAAAAAAAACTTGCTTTTTTTTTTATCACACTGTTGGTAGCTTGAAGGACATGCTACAACTGAGGATCTAAGAATTGCAGTTCTTCAAGGCCTACTACCCATTTCATGGAGCAGCAGAAAAACTAAATATTGCCACACAGCCACGACGCAGAACAGACGGCCTACATTCGTCCGGTTGGTAAAATAGAAAACTGTCAACAATCTACATACCCACTTCAATTGTCATTTCCCTTTTGGGATGCTCCGGGTTTGAGATCTGAGGGTTCTCCATCTCATCTCAAAACCAAAATTGTTTTACGTTTTTATGTATTTGTCATCTTGTTTTACCCTTCAGGTTCCATATAGGGAGAGGGCATTTAATTTTCATTGACTTTGAGCATGTGAATGCATGATCCCAATATCACGCACGCGTGCAAGTTCAAGCCATGAAGCCTCCCAGAATCACTTGTCTGACAATGGAGGACTAGACTTAAAAACAACGCAGGGTGCATTTATCACTCCCCACCTTGAAAAGGTCACTGTCCACACCTATTTCCAAGTCACTTTCGTTCAATTACCAATCTTCAATTGGTCCAGAAATTGTGTTTTCCATAATCAAACAAAAAATTAAGGCATCTACTAAAACTAAACGGCAACCAAATCTTAGATAAAAACACTTAACTTAGACTCATCATTTAGCTTCTAGCAACAATCCAAATCTCCATTAAAGCAAGAGCGACTAAAGATTAAGCAAAGGTCAATAAAGCTAAATGACAGAATAAACTTCCCACCGGACACATTATATAACGTTGAGTCTAAGCCTGTATAACCACAAATGGAGCAGCAAAGGCAAGTTAGTAATCAACAAAGGAATGAACTGATTGTTGTTTTAAGTTCACATCACATGAACCCTTTTTTAGTAAGTAAAACGTGTGAGCAGGGCATGGGTGTTCACAGGCCTGCTACTGTTTCCTTGTGATACCCACCACAAGCCTTAAGTACACTCCCTCTTCTTTCTCCCTCTTTTGAAATCTTTATTCTTCTGTAGATTGCCTTGAAGAGAATAACTTTTCTATATAGTAGATAATCTAAACTGCAGCATTTTGTTCAATAGTTATGCTTTTTCAGTAGCAGTATGTTTTACGCACTCCAATGCAGAAACATGAAACATTCTCTTATTTTTGGTGGCTTCTTGGCTTTCTTCTTTCTTCTTAGCGGTTCCTTGGCTGCTTCATATGGTTCTTTCTGCCTTTCTCTCAGTGGTTCCGTATGACTATTCAATTCTAATGGGATTTTCAGAGAACTTAATTTGGTGGTTTTTTTATTGCTGCAGGTGGGCCTTTATATGATTTTACTGCTTACACAGAGGTAAATTTTGAATATGGTTAAATTATTTGTTCAAAGAGACTATTATCCAGTGCTGAATATTGTTAAATAGGCTGTCTCAAGTTATTTGATTTACTTTTCAAACAATGTCAATGGCCCTTCTTCATGTTATTGGTTTGCAGTGTAAAGCACAGCCAGAGGAGCCACTGTACCAAGGAGGGATTCTGAAAGATGAGCCTCCGGTTATGAGACCGAGCATTATTGGCGAGGCTGCAACTGGTTTTTACACGCCAGCTTTTGTATTGAAGAATCTCACGCAGGGCAACATTTACTGTTTCTCCAGTTAGGTTCTCCAGTTCTTCTCTTTCACTTTCTGTTTCTTTGTTATGCTATGGTCTCAATGCCCAATGTATTTATTAGTGTGACTGATTGGTATATCACATTATCAACCGTGCCCCAAAAGGTGGCGTTGTTTAAGGTTTGGATTTTTGGAACATGACAGCCGACAAGTCATTTAACATTAAACTAATCAAAGCAATGTACCGTCCATACTTGAAAAGTAATCTTGATACAATGCTCTGACCTCGGCTAAGGACCATCCCTATTGTAGAGGCAATTCAATTTTTGTCGTTGACAAAAAATTCAAAACTTCTTATAAATTGTATTGTACCGTGAAACATTTATCGGAGAAATAAAATCAATTATATCATGCATTGGCTTATTATCTTGGTGTTTAACAGCTTGGGTCAGAATACAAGGTGCAAATTCAGATCTCATTAGGGCAAGCCTGAAGACAGAAAACAAAACATACGATTGTATAGGGACTGTTTTGGCTAAGAATGGATGCTGGTCATTTCTGAAGGGTGGATTCATTCTAGATTCACCTTCAAACTTCTCTTTACTACTATTCCAGGTGAATATATGTTCATGATACCGTGTTGCATAAAGTATTATTTTTCTATTTAGGCTTTTAGAAGTGAAATAATTGAGCATCAGCTCATGAAAAGAATTCCAGAAATGCTTTGGTTGATTTTTCTTCTAAGACCTTTTTCTTGTGTTGTGGATACGCAGAACTCAGACGATACGGATATCAATATAGCAATTGCTAGTGCCTCATTACAGCCATTTACTGATCAGGAATGGAGGATCAACCAGCAATACATAATTAACACTGTAATTACTGTCCACACCCTTCTCTTGGTTCATAATTCGATTCTTAATATTCTTAAGGTCCTCTTTCCAGTTGATTGCGAGATTGAACTTTGCGAAACGTTTGGGCAGCAATGGAAATATCCAATCATAAAAAAATGTCAAGACAACTGCAAATCTTTCAAAAAGGCTTAGATAAAAGCAGACTTACTATTTGAATTATTGCTTTTATAACGATGTTAAGAGGAACTGTCTTAACTTTATCCAGCAAAGGAAGCGTGCTGTAACAATACATGTTTCAGACCAACAAGGAAACAGATTGCAAGGAGCAGAAATAACATTAGATCAAGTCTCAAAGGATTTTCCATTTGGTTCTGCAATAGCAAGCACCATTCTGGGAAATATGGCCTATCAAGTATGTTCAGCTTGTAAACCTTCTCAGTATAGATTAATAATTAGAACTTGATTATTGGTATAAGTCTAAAGGGGTAAACATCTGTTTTGCCGTTGTACTACAATGCTAGAAAATTGATCTTGTTTTCATTTCATCTCACAGAATTGGTTTGTTGAGCGATTTAATGCAGCAGTGTTTGAAAATGAACTTAAATGGTATGCAACAGAACCTGATCAAGGAGAGACCAACTACACCGTACCAGACCAAATGTTGGAGTTTGTTCGAGCTCACCAAATAATAGCCAGAGGCCACAACATATTCTGGGAAAACCCCAAATACACCCCTGCATGGGTTCGGAACCTTACAGGTCCCGACCTTCAAGCAGCAGTCAACTCCAGGATACAAAGCTTAATGAGCAAATACAAAGAAGAATTCATACACTGGGATGTTAGCAATGAGATGCTTCATTTTGAATTTTATGAGCAACGACTTGGACCAAATGCAACCTTGCATTTCTACGAGACTGCACACCAAGCAGACCCCTTAGCCACTTTGTTCATGAACGAATTTAATGTAGTGGAAACCTGCAGTGATGTGAAATCAACGGTTGACAGCTACATTGAAAGGATAAGAGATCTTAAACAGGGTGGCATGTACATGGATGGAATTGGCTTGGAAAGTCATTTTACAATACCAAATCCTCCTCTAATGAGAGCTGTGCTAGACAAATTGGCTACGCTTGGACTCCCCATATGGCTTACAGAGGTAGATATTAATAGTTCGGTTGGTAAAGAATTACAGGTGATCATATAGAATTCTCATTGATGTTATCAATATTTTAGCCATTACTTAAAGGGCATAATATTAATTTTATGCTTTGTGTTTCCTTAACAGGCCATTTACCTAGAACAGGTATTAAGAGAAGGCTTTTCACATCCTTCAGTGAATGGGATAATGCTTTGGACAGCTCTCCATCCTAAAGGGTGTTATGAAATGTGCCTAACTGATGAAAATTTTAACAATCTCCCAGCTGGTAATGTGGTTGACAATCTATTGAAAGAATGGCAAACCGGGGAGATTAAGGGGCTGACAGATGAGCATGGTTCATACAGCTTCTATGGATTCCTGGGTGAATACGAAGTAAATGTCTGCTATGGAAGCAGAACAGCAAATTCTACTTTCTCACTTTGCCGCAGTGATGAAACTAAACACTTTAGCATTCAATTGTAAGACAATGATTCTAGTCTCTCTGTATATGGGCAAATTAAATTAGATTTTGACAGTATTCAGTATATAAACACATATTTTTCTTGAATAATTTAAACTAGTCAATTGATTAAACACGACTACAAAAATTTGCGACGTTAAGAAAGGAGATTATTTGGGAGAATTGGGAGTATACTTTTTGCAAGTGTAAACTAGCCTATCAAGGTTACCTCGGGCTCTGGCCCAGTGTCCTATCACCCGTTAGAAGAGGGGATTCTGATACTCCCATCCCATGGATATTGAGCTCGAGGACCCAGCAGGCAACAATGTTTCTATCAAAATGCTATGTTATCCATACATATTGGGCTACTATGAGTTTTGATGTTCAACAATGGCCCTTAGTATTGAAATCTAAATAGAGCAACTTCGTTCCATAGTTTCCATTAACCCTTGTTCGCCAAGATTGAAGTGCAATATTAGACGTATAAATGAGGTGCCAAGCGGATGGGTTTAGGTTTGGGATCATGTAAGATTTGGATAATGTCTTCGTTCAAGCATTTTGGAGTTTGGGTCAAGATAGGATTTACACTAATCAAATAATTTTTTAGATTTTATGAAAGATGTAACGTGTTTTCGAGTGTTTTTTTTTTTTTTTTAATTAGATCATTTCCAAGTTAAAATTTTTTGAGATTCATGTATTGATTTTACTAATAAATTGGATTTCTGAATCGTTTTTTTTTTTTTTTAAACGGGTTTTTGGGTTTGGGATCATTTTACACCTTTAGCCTTCTGATGCAGTTTAGTTTAAAAAGCTTGTTTCTCTGTTTCTCATGCCATCCGTATTCTTTTTGAAGGAAAATTACTGTGATTTAACGAAAAAGTGGTTGATCTGCGATTTCCTAATCAAAGGAAGCCATGATATTTTATTAAGTATCCAAAATTTTCTCCAACCTAGCACTTTCAAAATCAGGTAAAGGGTTTTAAGTTTCCTCTATGATAAAGCTAATAAGCTGAACATAAATCTGAAATGGCTTACAGATGAATTCTAATCTTGTAGTACGGGTCAGGATTTTCTCTCCCACTTTGCCTTCTTTCTTTGTTTTCTGATCTGACAAATAAATGGCTGGGTTATGTCCCTTCAATGAGTTGAATCAGCAAACCACTACGATAGAATATGTTCTCCAAAACAAGCCTTCAGCAGGCAGCTTGTATCATACGTTGCTTCCTCTTATAAATCATCCTACTCACCTGTTACAGCTTACCTTAAAAGCAGATTCATCCGATGCCATTTAAGGAACCTTCAACTGGTTTATATGATCTAAAGTTCTAAACCCCACTTACCCTTATCTGTTATACTTCTTCAATCAACTACTTTTATCAATAGATAAGATTCTCTAGGATATGTCCATCTTCTGCTATCACTAATGGCCGCTACAACAACAGTATAATAAATTCATAACATCAACAGAAAAAAAAAAAAAAAAAAAAGGAATTCTTGACAGGCTAACATGGTCAGTTCAATTATGGGTCACGATGAGAACGCTAGTGGGTAGGACCCGCGATATAAATAATTTAGTTTTCCTGTGACATGTTTTTTCTTTAGCTTGAGAATTATTCTTAAAAAACAGTGCTTTGAAACATTTTGTTAAGACAATTTTTATTGTTTCAGCTATCAATTCAAGTCCATTGTTTATTACCGATTTCCTTAATTTATGCTGGATTCTGACAGCATTATTTTATGCTTGTTCCTGATGATAATGCCTCCAAGTTTCCTCTCTGATTGAAACAGTGCAACAAAATCTTTATTATAATTGATTTGGCATCTCTATTATTAAGAAATTATTAAGGTAATTATTTGTGCCAAGTTTCAAATAAAACCTGACATTATAAGAGAATAATTAAAGGCAAAATCAAAGAGTTTTTTTTTATTAATATTTTAAAGCACAAATTGGTTATAAATGATAAAAAAAAATAAAGTAAAAAAAATAAAATGATTAAATAATACTTAATTTTATTTATACATAAAATTTGAGAAATTTACGAAATAAATTGATGATATAATGAAATTAATATAATATTATATATATCATATTGACACGACATAAATAATAAATTTAAAATTTAAAAACATCTCTAATTATCTATTAATAACTTTTAATAAAATAAAAACTATTTTATCTTTTAAATCGAAAAGTACCCTCAGAGCAATATTTTCAATCTCGTGGAATCTGCTCTTTTAACAAGCCATCTCGTTCTTTGAGCCTATGGTAACAGGCCATCTCCATTATGGATGCAAGCCAACTGTTCAGTCGTTAATCCCAATAAGCGAAGTTAACCACCGAATTTTAGTCGTTTATCTATTGTAAGGGTCGCATCAGATAACATTATAGGAGCTCAGATGGTCAAAAAGTGACCTGATGTGGATCAATTTTTGCAACAACCTTTTAGAAGTTAGCTCAACCCAATTCAACAAAAGGTACTTAATTTGGCAAAATTTTCAAGGGCAAATAGTCCCACTACTTGACTTTATTCACACTTTATTAAGGCCCCATTTGATTATTTTCGCTTTGGGTACCCAACCCACGTTTCAATATGATTTACTAAATTGATTCCACTTCCACCGAACAAAGTGATAACATGACGTAATAGGCTCCTAATCCATGGCAGACAAAGGCAAAAGCTGAGCTGAAAACTTGTGAGTTCGGCATGCTTCACACAAGACAGCCAAAATCCTCCATATTCTTGTTACAAACATGCTTTTAATGAAGATCTCTCCTATTCTTTGCAATTCAATTAGCCAAGAGAAGCAAAGAACCAAAACTGAAAAGCCAAAGAAAACAGAAGACAAAACCAAAATTGGTAGACCGAAATCAAGCAATTCATCTACTAAATCCTAAAATTTTAGAGAAACAACACCTTTTAATGTATATTACATTGAAATTCTAAGGGGGAATCTTGAAGCTGGTGGTTTACAAACTGGCCCAAGAATCTGTCAGCTTTTCAAACAAAAGCCAAACCCCATTTGCCCATCAAAGCTGCGAATCTGTAAAGAATTCACACTAACAAAAATAACAAAAGCCATGATAAAATGATGGAGAAAAGCTACAAGTAAAGAAATGAAAACAAGAGAGAGAAAGCGGTTGATGCCATGAGTACAGATTGTAGAATAGACGGAGAAACTGTTCTTGGTGAATCTCCCATGGCTAAACCAGCTAACCATGACCCATCTGTCAACATGGTTTGTCCAGATCCTGATTCAGAGCTTGAACCTGAACCAGAGTACCCAGTTCCAGAGAATCCATAACCATAACTTGAATACCCTGAACCAGAATACCCATAACCATTACCCGAATAAGTTAACCCAGATTCTGACCCTGATCCTTGTGATGTTGAGCCTGTCATTGGGGTTGATTCCGTAACTGGTGTAGTATCTCTCGAAGATTTTTGACTACAACAAGATATCAGGAATAATCCATAAATTACTCGTGCAGTAAATATACAATTTTTGTCAGATTCATCCTCGACAAACAAATCAATTAACATTTAAAAGCAGCCTATACCTCATCAAAAAAATACAACTTCATTTCACCAATAATTCACTTTAATCTTTTTCCCCCTTAAGCCCCACCAATTTCCTAAGCGATAGAGACAGAAAGAAACAAAAAAAAAAAAGGAATAATCCTACAAACTACCAAAATGAGCCATGTATACCTGGGAGAAGAATCTTACTGATAAAAACAATCATTAACCATATCAAAATTTTCATTTCAGATTAAGATTTTAGACGACAAAAATACTAGTGAAACATTACCTGGGAGAAGAGGGACAAAACGTCACCGTATAATCTGCTCCAGTACACGTGAATGTGCTTGTAGCATCATCGTATGCATAGCTGTAGGATCTCGGACACGCGGCCTTGAACATCTTAGAATAAACCGATGGTTTACACGTGGTGGGTGTGCTATACGCGCCACTACAACAATATTCGGGACTCCCAAATGCCTCACACGCGCTTTTGCAAGCATCACCTTTCCCAACCCGTAGCTCCGACGGGCATTGCTGGTTCAAGTCACTTGTACATCCGGTGGAAGCACAAAGACCCGACCCGCCACTACCTTCAACGATCACGGGAACATTGTAGCCATCAACAAGGCTGACGTCATAAAAATCTTGCCCTCCAGTTCCAAGAGTGAACTCAGCCAGAGTTACTGGTGGAGCAGCTCCAAGTCCGTTGCATTCCACCTGACCCGACCCACAGTCGCCTGTTACGCAGGTTCCAGAACCGGATCCGTCGAATGTGCAGCCCGTTCGGCCCCAGAAGCGACCCGACCAGCCAGTTGGGGCTTGAAACGAACGAGACGAGTCTTTAGGCAGCTCGAATCCGGTGCTGTCGAGTCTGGGGCTGCCTGCATTTGCTAATATCCCAGGCCAGACAGTGTAGCCGCATCTGTTCACAAATGTGAAAGAAGCACCCGAAACACCTGATAAAAAAAATGACGGGTTTTTTAATGTAAAATTAAAACTTTGACATGTTAGAAAATATAAATCCCTTCCTAAAACTGTAAATGTGAAAGAAACCGAAAAAAGAGGGAGCTTGGTTTAACCTTTTGAGGTCACAACTAATACAATGAGGCTGAGAATTAAAGGTGAGGAGCTAATGGAGTGAAAATCCATCAGGATTTTGCTGCTGCTGCTTCTTCTTTTTCTGTTTCTAATGTCTTTCATTTCCTTCAACTTGCTTAGTTAGCTAATTCAGAATGGAGTGTGAAAAGAAAGTTTTGGGTTTATGGTTTCAGAAAATGAGCAAATGGTACAATAATGGAGGAACAGAGGACAATGCAGGAGAGGCCTTACTAATTACTATGCCCCTGAGTGAAGGGGGAGTGATAAGAAATGAAGAAGGGTATTGGTGAAGAGAGTGAAGGGATTGAATTATCGAAAAACCGACAAAAGTGTTAATGGGAATGACAGAAGAGACAGAGAGAGGTCATTGAGCAGGACACTGACCAGTATCCGCTGCTAGCTACTGTAATATAATTGTTAGAAAATTTAAGACAACAGAAATAATAAAATAAAAAAAATTACTTTGAGGTGCAAAAATATTACCTTAAAAGTAATTATGTTTATAATATATAATAAAATTTTAAACAGTCATTTTTTTTTAGATATATTTATTTGAATCATTATATATATTTTTTTGTTTAAATATATTTATTTAGAATAAAAATAAATTTTAGTAATATTATGAAATAAAAAATAAAAGATTTAATCAAATATTTATCTTTGACTTTTAAAATTATCTAATTCATTAAAAAAACTCTTAATAAACTCAAATGATTTGATTCACTCTAATATTTAGTTCAATTATTTAAAAAACATAAGTAATCTCTTTTTAATTATATATAAATAATTTTTTTACTCAAAGTGACATACATCACATTCTAAACTATCAATAATTTTTCACTAGTTTGAAATATCTGTGCTTAATCTTTAACATTTCACATAAAAAAAATTATGAATACAAGAATGTATGTTTTGATTTAAACATTTAATTAGCGTATAGACTTTAGAATTCTAACGAATTTGATGGTGTTTGCAGATTAAACATCAACTCTTATAATTAAAATTAAAAATATAACACACATAATAATTATTTAATATTCTGTCAGAAATTTATAACCGTTTTAACACAATTACGGATATATGCTTATCTTTATTTGTAAACATTTACAATAAAGTTTTTAATTTTCTTATTGAAGTGGCACTACTTCTATGTTTATATAGGTGAAATTTTTTATTTATATCTTAATTGCTATAGACATTTAATCATAGACTCTATTAAGAGTTCAATTTTATCTTTCATTTATACAGTGGCTTACATTAGTATTTTAAATATTTATAATGGGTTGACTAGTGCTTACAGATATATAACAATAACTTATTGTTAGATATTAAACTTTGCAATTAGAGATTACTAATTCAAAGTTAAATTCTCATTATTAGTGTCTAAAAAGAATATTAAACTCATTCCACTTGTGGTGCTTCCTACCAAATTTTTAGGTAGCACCTTGGTAAGAGGAAAACTATTAAGTTGTTAGCAGATTTAACATATATTATTGTAATTACCTCATTTTTTTAATTATCCAATATAATTACATCTTAGACTAATATGTTTAGATTTTTCATTATAAATTTTACTATAAGCTCCAGACATAGTAACTTCATTATCACAGTACAAGAAAATAATTGTTATTGGTTGTGACCGTAACTCTATATCTATTAATAAATTTTTTAGCCATTCAATTTCCTTCCCTACTGCAACTAAAGCTATAAATTAAGATTCCATAGTTAAATGTGAAATACTAGTTTTTTTTTTATGCCTAATTAATTGTACCACCTTCAAAAGTAAACATTCATCCTAAAGTAGATTTATTGTCACTTATACTAGTGATCTAACTTGTATCTAAATATCTTTCTAAAACAGCTGGATATTCAAAATAAAATAAACCAAAACCTTTAGTTCTTTTGAGATAACCTAGAACTCTTTCTATTTTTTTCCAATGACTTATACTAGGCTTACTTGTACATTTTGATAACTTGCAAACAGCAAAAACTATATTTGGCTTAGTATAATGCATAGCATACATAATACTTCCAATATCACTAGCATATTAAAGTTGTGCAATTACATAACCTTGATTTTTTGTTAATTTTATACTTGTATCATATGGAGTTTTGTTTCTTTTATATTAAGATACTTAAACTTATTAAGTAGTTTCTCAATATAATGATTTTGATTAAGTACGAAACTCTTGTTACATCTCTTAAGTTTAATTCTCAAAATGGTATTAACTTCATTTAAATTTTTTACTTTGAAATCATAAATTATATACCTTTTGGTTTCATTTATTTCAATCATATTACTACTAAAAATTAGCATACTATCCACATAGAGACATATTATAACTCCATATTCTTTAGTAAATTTTAAGTAAATGCATTTATCCACTCCATTATGTTTAAAACTATTGGCTATTATGGTTAAATTAAACTTTTTCATGCCATTGTTTAGGAGCTTACTTTAGCCCATAAAGTGATATAATTAATTTACAAACTTTATTTTCATTACCTAAAAGAATAAAACTTTTTGGTTGTTTCATATATACTTATTCCTTTAAGTCACAATTTAAAAAGGTCATCTTAACATCCATTTGATGTACATATAATTTATAAATGGAAGCCAAAGCTATAAAAACTCTAATGGATGTTATTTTTTCTACTAGAGCACATGTATCAAAATAATCCATGCCTTTTATTTTGTTTAAAACCTTTTGTAATTAATCTTGCTTTAAAGGTTTGTATAGAACAATTTGTATTATATTTTTTCTAAACACCCGTTTATATCTTATAAGTTAGAACCTAAAGGTAAATCTACCAAGACCATATATTATTAGATATGATTAAGTCCATTTCATTATTAATAGCCTCTTTCAAAAAAGTATCATCTCTTGAAGTCATAGTTTCATTAAATATTTTAAGATCTTTATCTACATTTAGTAGAATTGGTGTTTTATTAAGCACTTTGGTTCTATTTCCTTTTATTAGGAAGACAATAAAACTTAGAGAAACAAAATCAGAATGCAAATGATTCTCTTTTCTAGTTTTTTGGTTCTTTTTAAGTTTAACAGAATCATTACTTTCTTTTCTTTTATGTCCAATTGTAAGAATCATTTCAATTTGTTTCTTCATATCAATTTTAGTATCACATATAAACTTATTTTCAAAAAATTATACATGAATAGATTCAACAATAATATTAGTATTCAAATCAAGAAGTCTATATGCTTTTAAATTATGTGCATAACCAACAAAAATACTTTTAATACCTCTAGGTCCTAATTTTGATTTATGAGAATTAAGTATTTTATAAAAAGCAATGCACCCCCACACTTTAAAATAATCCAAATTTGATTTTGCTACCATGATTCCAAAGTTCATATGATATATTCAAGAATTTCTTTGAAATAATTTTGTTATGTATATAGCATGCTATTAAAAGTGTTTTTTTTCTCAAAGATTTAGAGGTAATTTAACATTTAACAACATATTATTTACCATATCAATTAAGGTTTTATTTTTTCTTTCGGCTAAACCATTTTGTTAAGGTGCATAAGGGGTTGTCTTTTGATGAATAATTTCACTATCTTCACAAAAAAGAGAAAATAAATCTAAAAAATATTCCTCACCCCTATCAGTTCGATGAATTTTGATTTTCAACAATTGATTTATATTCTTTAAATTTATGAAAAGCTTTATCTTTTATTCTCATTAGATACATAAAAGTATAACGAGATCTATCATCTATAAATGATATAAAATACATTTTTTCTCCCCTTTGTTAATAAACCATTTAACTCACAACTATCATAATGTATGATTTCTAGCAATTCTGTATTTCTTTTCAATTTTAGAATAATGTTTTTTAGTTATTTTTGCTTTGACATAGATTTCACATTTAATATCATGATTTCCTAGTATGTTATATAACTATGCTTAGTCATATGATTCATATATTGATAATTTAGATATCCTAATCTAGCATGCCATAAAAAATAAGAATGCTCAACAATGTAAGAAAAAACATTATTTATTTCATTAATACTTAGTTTAAACATACCATCATTTGAATATCTTTTTTCAATGAATACACCATTTTTATACGTATAACTTTACCATATTATAGTACAATTTTAAAGCCATTCTTACCTAATAGATTTGCAAATACAATATTCTTTCTAATCTTAGGAACATGAAAAACATTAAGTAAAGTTAGTTTTTACTCTAAGGTGAATTTTAATTCAATTGTTTATTTTTCAATCACTTTGGCAGGAACATGATTTCTCATAAGGATATTTTTTGGTCTTTTGCATTCATCATAAGTCTTCAACTGCTCTTTGTTATTGCAACAAGAATTGTTGCACCAGAATCTAGCCACCAATCAGTTGACTTAATTGTAGTAGTCATATGAACTTCAATGATCATGCTAATTTGCATTTCGGTCACAATTGTAACAAGTTCATTATTTTTTACTCAACCAAACTTGTCTTGTTTTCAGAACTAGAACCAATCTTAATTCTAGCATTTTTAAATATACAATCCTTAATCAAATGTCATTTCTTTCCATAATGAAAACACATTTTATTCTTATTAAATTTGGATTTCTTAAATACATTATTCTTGACTTTAAAATTGTTTTAAAATTTTCTAGAAGACTTGTAAGTTTTTTTAGAATTTTGTTCACTCACATAATTCACATTGGAACCCCCAAGAAAGAGTGCATCTCTTGCACGATTTTTTTTGCTTCAATCGGTACGTAAATATGAAATTCTTTAATAATGAAAATATCTATTGAATGTAAAACTTTTTTTCCTATATCCATTCCAAGAATGAGAAAAATTTGACAAAATAGCTCTAACTTGAAGTGAATCAAGAACTTTAATTTCTAACTCACTTAACTTAGAAACTAGAATTTGTAAATCATGCACTTGGTCCATAATTAGTTTGTCATCAGTTATTGAAAATTCAAAGTATTTCAAGTTTAAAAACTTATCAGTACATTTCTTTTCGTTCATGTATTTATGTTTAAGAGCAATCTATATCTCATTTACTATTTTTATATTTCTGCATAGGTCATATAGATGATCAAATATTGAATTTAAAATATAACCTCAATAGACTAGTTTATATTTTTCACGTTTGCTTCTTATTGCCTTAATAGCATTAGAATCTTCTAGAATTGGTTTTGCTATTGGTTTCAAATTTGTACAAAGTACATAAAGCATATTTAATGCAATAAAAAAAACCATTTTGTCTTTCCACCTGTGTAGTTTGATCCATTGAAACAATCAAGTTTGATTACATCTTGATTTTGAAAATGAACCTTCATGTTTGATTCCAAATTCACAATAGCAGTAAGGACAATAATAGATGTAGTATCCATAATTACCTTTAAATTATTAAAAAATTAAAAAAAACAGAAATAATAATAAAAAAAATATGACTTTAAAACGTAAAAGATACTATCTTAAAGGCAATTATGTCTATATGATACTACAAAACATTAAAAAACTCTTCAAATCAGAAGTAATAAAATTAGTTAGGCAAAAAGATCTGTTTATAATAAATAAACAGTTATCAATCAAGCTAAGTAAAAAAGTCATGACTTTCTATATAGTTATATTTTTATGTTTAAAGAAACTTTATTTATACAATTATATTTTTCTGTTCATATATATTTGTTCAGATCATCATGTTGTTTCTTCTCTATTCAAACATGTTTATTTAGAATAAAAATAAATTTTAGTAATATTTTGAAATAAAAAATAAAAGATTTAAAAATTAAATCTATTTACTAAACAAGCACAAATATCCTAAGTGCTCAAGTCCCTATCTTTGACTTTTAAAATTGTTTGACCTACTAAGAAAACTTCTAGCAAACTTCAATGACTTGACTTACTCTAATACTTAATTCAATTACTTAAATAACATAAGTAATCTCTTTTAAATTATATATAAATTATTTTTTTACTAAATATAAAATACATCATATTCTAAACTACCAACGATAATAATACCACTTCCTACTTCCTACATCCCTCCTATTTACATCCCTGTTGTGTTGATATTTGTCAAAATAAGCATTTTCTTTCGTAAATTTTAATACCCTTTAACAAGGTAGATAAATTTCTCTATCCTGGCTAGTTTGTTTGACTTGAAAACAATTTTTGTTGTAGAAAAGAAAAGGCCAAATAAATACTCCTTTCTTGTTTGGTAAAGACATAAATATTCTTTGTTTTTATAAGCAATTTTGTCAAGATTAAATCGGATTGGTTGAATCGAAAGCAATGACCCATTTGATCTAGAAAAAACTGTGAAAATCGTTTGATAGTTGAGCCGATCAAGAACCGGTTGGATTGCATTAAATTGGAACCTAATTTACCTCAATAAGATGATTCGATTATTTTACATTCTTGTTTTATCTAATAAAATTTGAACCTTTAACCTACTTAGTCTCTGGATTAACGTTTTAACCACTTTGTCAAACATTAAAACATCGTCTTTTTGTTATATATTCACCATATTTAATATGTAATTAATACCAAATATAAAGTCCAACAAAAATGTGCCACAACATTGAACCGGTTATTGAACCAATCGCCCTGATTGAATAAAAAATTGAAACTCTAACCGGTTCAATAACTGATCAAGTTATTAAAATATTGTTTACAATAATATGTTAAAATACGATATGATAATATGATATAAATATGATATATTAAATGATACAAAGATAAAAAAATTTATAATATTAATAATTATTATATATTAATTTAATAAAATAAATATATATTGTATATTTTTATATTCATATAATTTTAATATAAAATATAATATAAATATACGAATTTTATATTTTATACTATATAAATATATAAATCACTAAATCTAAATTTGAAATTATAAGTTCAATTTCAACATAATATGATGAGTTGACATAAGGAGTTGAGTTTGGATTAAAAAATAGAAAAACTTTTTTATAAGAATATGGCGTGTAAACCTAGTCCAAACTCATTCATTACCAAGTCTACGGGATTTTTTAATAATATATATTTTCAAAAGTTTTTTTTATTTAATTTTCTCATCAAAAATCTTAACTAAGAATGACAATTCAACCTGTCATTAAATTTCGACTACGATGCAAATTTATAATTTTTTTTTTTTAAAATAAGATTTTCAATCAAGTTAGATTTTAGATAAATTCATCTCACCTCAACTTGATATGATATATATAAAAATTATTTTTTAATTATATATATTATATTATATTTAATTTTATATTTATATTTTAAAATAATATTTTATATTAAAAATATTTATTAATTTTAAGTCAAGTAAAATTAGATACAAATTTATATAATGTTATATCATATTTTAATATTATGGATATAAAATTAAAATGAATTTGAGTAAAGTAAAAGCGAGTCTCGACTCAATTTGATCTGTTGCTATCCTTTTAATGTTAAGAGCATATTCTTCTTGTTTCGTACATCAATTTTATTCCTTTAATAGTTCTTTCAAAAATGAATTTTGATTGATAAAAGAAATTTATTTATCACATTCGATCCTAAAAAATACTTTATACTTATAATAATATAAAATTGTTAATATTTATTTTTTAAAAATAATTTTAATACTTGAAAAAAAGATATTTCTTGGAGAGAACTCGCATTTGGCTTACAGGAATTTTACCACTCTATCATGCATAAAAAAAAAATTAATACTTGGTAAATTCGTAAATTCCAAACCTTTCATAAATACTGAAAATTTTTTAGTTATAAATTCGTAATCAATACTTGGTAACATGAATTCGATTGAAGAAAGGTTTGGAAAAGTTCTGTAGTGGCTCTGTTTAGACCGCAACACGTATAATTTTGTCTACAGTTTTGTCAGGGTGATTATGGCTTTAGCTGTGGACTAGCTAGAGTCGAGGTTTTATGGGAAAACAATTGTTACGGGGAGTATCGGTAACCTAAGTACGAATGTAATAGAGTCGATAGAGTAAAAAATCTGAGTTCGACTCATAATTTTAAAATTGATATTTATTTCGAATTCGTTCGAATTTTTTTTTTTAAGTTTGAATTAAATTTATGATTGAATTTAAATTATTTGAGTTTACTCTATTAAATTAAATTAATATGTAAAAATAAATTTGATTTATATATTCAATAAAAATTTAATTATTTATGTTCAAATTTAAACTCGAACTCGAAATATTTTATTAATTAAAATAATAAAAATATATTTAAATATAAAAATTCGATTAAGTTCACGAACTACTCGAGTCGAATATAAAAATTTTTAAATTTGATTCGATCGAGCTCGACTCGATAATAATCGCATCGAATTTAAATTTTTTTCGAATCGAATCCGAATAATTTATAAATTTTAATGTATCATTTACACTCTTAAACTTAAAGTTCATTCACTATTTTTTTTTAATTTAATATAAATAAATTATTTAATTTTTTGTGTTAAAATAAGATGTGATTCAATCAAACCTCTAACACGTATTTCAGTCCAGCCTATTATAAGTTCGAGGGACTTCATACTTTCTCAAAAATAATGATACCAGTGAAATACAATAAGGTAATTTTTGTTAATCAAGTATCGATTCGGATTTAATTATATTTTTCTGTGATACGATTAAATTTATTATATAATTAATTAAATTTAAATATTAATTTTAATAAAATTTATTTAATATAAAATATTTATTAAAAAATTTTAATTATAATTATAATAATTTTATTATTATTTTTAATCTACCCATAACTAATTTTATTAGGATGGAATTTAAGGCAAGAGTCCATCCTCCCAACATACTAAATTATGTCACCCTTGAGATGCTAGAGTTTTAATGTCACAGTTAATAATTTACTAACCAATAAGATCATAGATATATATATATATATATATATATATATATATAAAAGGTCACATGCTATCTATAAAAATCGATAAAATTTTATTTGAAAGAATAATAAAATTAATTTTAATAAAATTAAAAATTATAATAAAAATTATTATAATTAAGAAAAAAATTATCATAATTATAAATAAAAAAATTTTATTAAAATTTTTTTATTAAAACTAATATTTAAAATTAATTACTAGTGATAGTAAAATCTAAACTAAAAATAATTATTTATTTATACTTCAATAAATTGTGTGTTCCTATGCGATCATCCACACAACGAACCTGTACGACACAGCGTGATTTCCTCTTCCAAACGAGAAAGTCAAAAAAAGAGATGAAGCTTTGCCAAACAGGAGGTCCCACCCACCCATATCCTTTTCCTTTGATGTGACACCTGTAACTTCACTTGTCCTGTCATCACGCAATTATTACAAAAAAGAGCGATCAGAGATGGTAGAATTATGATACGTGGCAACTTGTTATTGGCTGTTATACGCCGGGTCATGTTTAGCTGACCGTTGAATTGGTTGCCATGCTGGAGACGGAAGTGCAATTATGAGAAACGCATCGGATTCGATGCTCTCGTCTTTTTATGTATTGCTATTGCAGATTCAATAAAAAGCATAATTTTTTGACTTATATTTTGAAAATGGTAATTATAAGGTCAGAAAATTAAAAGTAGGAAATTCGAACCCAAAAATTAAGCGACTCCTACTAATTAATTTACCGACGACACGTGCAAGATTTAAATGAATATTTTAATTAAAAAATTTAATTTAAAATCTCTATAAATCGACAAAATTGAATTAAAAAAATCATTGATCTATCCATACTAAAATAAGTTTTCAATCCATAGATTAACTTTTTATTTTTTAATCAATTTTAATAAAAAATTTTACAAAAGAAACTGTCCTTAGCCTCCCAAAAATAAACACAAGGAAGATGAATATTTCGGGCAAATCCATTATCATCTCACCCACCGACAAATGCATTAGCACAATATAGTGGTAAAGTGTAAAAGTTATTTTCCCTAACCATAATTACTCGGTTTAAAAATGTAGAAGAATGATAAGTAATTTTTCATCCAAATTCTTTACAGAGTACGAAAAAAAAAAGATTATCATAATCCTATCTATAATTTAAGAAAATTTGTATCAGCCATCCAGCTCTAAGTTTCATCAATCTATGTAGTCGGAACAGGAACAAGAAAATATTTTGCTGGAAACGGGACCAAGGCCAGTTCCAACCTGTTGCTGTGGACTTCAGTTAAAAGATGCTTAACAACTAACCATTTTTGTTTTTCAAGCTTCTACGTATATATTGGAGGGAAATACATTAATGGCAAAACTTTCCTCTGTCTTTCGAGAGACTTTATGGACCAAACATCTATTACCAGCTTCAAAACAATCCTGAACACACTTAAACTTGATTCCCTTCGCTTTCGAAGAAGAAGGCTATATATTACTACTACAATTTAGAAGATTTAAAAAGAAAATGAAAAAAATACTTTCCGATGAAAACTACTTTGGGGAAACTTCTTTTTATTTATAATTATTGGAACTGATATGGAAACAAGGAACTTTGTCTTCTGGATGTCCGGTTTCAAAAATATTGAGCCAAGAGATATGCGTTCTCTTTTACTGTAGTACATAATAATTAGATATTGCTATTTTTTTTAACTATCGACATCATTGAGGAAGCCATCCACTTGACATTGGATTACATAGGCGATTAAAGCCAGCCAAGTTATTCATCCCTAAAATTAATTGGATTTAGAAACATTGGCCAAAACCCCAAACGAAAAACAAATAGTGTTTCTTTCCTTTCTGTTTGTTTTCATCTACTTGCAAAAGGTCAATGGGCCATCAAGTTACTTTTCATAAAGTGAACTTTTCAGAGAACATGAACCAGGACAGATGGGGTCGGTTAGTCCCAGTCCCATGTGAATATACAGTGTAAAACGTATGCTTGAATTGATCGGATGGAATTTGGTGGCCAAGCAATTGCAACAAAAAGTCGTGTTCCATGATGTGCATGAAATCCAGCACAAATTTCTTCTCCTACTTATGGTGGAAACAAGAGTTTGAAGAACTATAATTTTTCGTCTTTATGTTTACATAAAAATGTTTCGTTCATTTAATATGTATAGCTTCTTTAACTATAAATAAAGAAACTCAATCATCGTGCTACATAATCCAACTCCTCAGTCTCACAAGCAAATTTATTCGAACCTAAAGCTTGAATACTTTAACCTTCTTTTTTATGTAAGCATGTCAAGAAAAGGGAAGATTTGAATCTTCATCATATTAAAGAGAAATAGCAATTGGTTTCATTGTTCAGATGGATTCTTTTCACAATTGTTTGGTTCTTCCCTTTCAAGTTTTGAGTTCATTGCTCTGAATAAATAATAAGCATTCAATTATTGTCAAGAAAAAAAAAAAAAAAAAACAGAAGGAGAATTTCAATCTCTTGGCATCTAGCTATGCCTAGCCTTCTATTTTCCTTGTGAGCGCCTGCAATGTGTTATGGACCCATCACCCATGCAGTTACTGAAGCACCTTCGCGTTTGTCAAAGCCTTTTGTAACTCTGCCACAATTGAATGACTACGAAGAAGACCTGATGAGGTTATTTTGGATAGAGGTGAAATGAGGAATAAGTTGGGAGGTGATTTGAGAATGATTTGGATTTATAATAAGAAAAATTAAGGTTAAAAAGATGTTGAAGTTTGATTTTTGGAGCGTGATCCTATGTTAAAGTTAGAAAAATATATGAAGTCAAAATTAAAGAGGAAAACCATGAGTTACAAAAATTATTTAAAAAGCTTGAAGATAAAAGATTTAAAATAATATTCCTAATTTTTTTTTTTACCTTATAAACATGAGATGATAACATAATCTGAATAAATATAAGTTGATGATAAGTTTATTTGAACTTCAAGAAAAATCTATATAAATTGAAGTGAGCTGCATTTAATGATAGGGTTTATGATATGGGATCTAACCAAAACTCAACTTAGGTAGGTGATAGTCAATGCCAAATATTTCAAGGATACTCTCCTGCTTCCTCTCTAACTGAACAGTACTATTACTATTATTTTCCAGAGACAAATTATTCTTGGTTTTGGTAAGATTGTGCCAGATCGAGCGATATGCTTGATGGCCATCGATGTATAAGAAAGATTTGTCTCAGCCAACCAAAATTTCTTTTATATAAGTTAAAAGTACAGTGGGGCTTGACCTAACTGCGTGCGCTCTGCAAGATTAAGACGCCATGATTAGTACTATAACTATCCTTAATTAGAATTATGATTGCTCTTTTCTTATGTTCCATAAGATAGTAAATTCTCAGTACTTGTAATGTAATTTTTTTATCTTATTATAATTTACTTTACATTAAAATATATATATATATATATATGGCATTTGTTTTGCTTATATTATTATATTTTTAAACATAAACTTCATTAGCTGAGAGAAGAGAGAAACCAATGGTTGCTTTGTTCTTCTTATCTGGAATAATAAGAAGTTTGAAGGCAAAAACGGCTGGTGCTCTTTTTTTTCTGATGTCAAAAAGTGAAGTGTGGCTATGATTCCACTTTATGCCTTTGGAGACAAGCCATTCTTTGATCCTCTTTCTTTTTGTCTGCTCCATATCTTTCTTTCTTTAAAGCGAACGGCTGATAGTTTTAAAGAATAAAAACATTTTCGGCACTAATTTTCTTTTTATAGTTTATGTTTATCAAGTTCTTTGCTTCCCTTCCATTCCATGTTTATAGCAGACTTTGTGGATGAATCCAACCAAGTGGACGCCTATGTTTTCCTATCCTTCATTATTTTTTTATTATTGCGTTCCCAATTAAGTTTGATGGCTCCAAAATGCCGATGGATCCACTCATTTATGGCATATATAGATTGGAGACCACAGCCAGCTACTTTGTTTTTTAGGGGCTAAGAGTTTGTTTTAGCTTGAGAAATGTTAAATTAAGCACTAATTGCACATACTCTTACCCTATAATCTATACCATGATTATGTTAAATTGTAGGTACAACGGGGGAATCGGTTGCATAGAACTTTATAGAAAGAAAAGGAAAATTATACTCCAATTTATACTAAACTGGCCTAATTCTTCTCTGAAGTTGAAAGTAGACTCCAATTGATATTAGAGTAGAGGCATCTCTGCCTTCAATTTTCCATTGCCACTCCTGTGCGCATGAAAACAAGGGCCAGGCAAGCAATTTCTCAGAGTATGTTAGACATCTCACATCTATGGTGTTAAATAAGGCACGGATAACGTGGACCCATTGGAATGCTTGACGCAATCTTGAAGATGAGAGTTGTAGGGATGCAACACTTGACTGGTCCAGTCCAGCATTGTCATTGCTTGCTACAGCTCATGTGAGCAATTTACATGGGGTGCCAGCCAACTCCATGTGGAGTCAGGCCAGGTTTCCCCTCACAGTCAGAGGGCACCACTAAAAAGTACTTACTGATGGGGATTTGGCATTTTTACATGTATCAGTTTAAACTTTGAAGATTTAATTGGAGCTATCTCTCCATTATTAAATACGAATCCTGTTTAGTGTCAGATACGTAGTTTCAGTTTCAGGATCAGCAACTCAGGTTCCCACACCCCATCCCATTTTTTCCCCTCGACCATCCTCTTTACCTATCCGATCAACATACATGGATATACTATCAATCATTCTCAGTATAAGAATACTTTCTGCGCACAAATAAAATCCAATTTCTTAAAAATCTCCATTGCTGGATTCTGGTCCTCTAGTCTAGGCTGGGAAGCAGGTAGCCCACAGGTCCCACCCTTTTACATTCCTTGGTCCTGCCATACTTCTAAAGCAGTTGGGCCACCACTAGAGCAACGAAGTCTTAAAACGTGTGGTCAGGAAGCCCACAACGAAGTCTCCCCTGTATCTTTTCTTTCATTCTCCGTAAAAGAATTGAATTGCGTCCGCCATTCAAGTTTAAAATGAGGGGAAAGTTCCCAACAACGTAGTGCAGGATCGCAGGATCCCAGAGACCAGAAACACTTCAGAAGATCATGTTTAATTCATGTACAAGTACCTGTTCTAAGAAACAATTTTCATCAAAGTGAAAAGAAAAAAAAAAAAAAAACAGATTCCAGTTGCTCAGAATTCCACATTGCTAAAACTTACATGTATTACGTTGAAAGTAAAAATTTAAAACATTCGTGTACCAGTAGATCAAAAAACAAGTATAGGGAGATAGCTATATACAACATTTCTTGTGGCAAACGGGAAACCCCAATAGCTGTAGGCAATCTTCATTTTTATGTTGCAGTTCTTTCTATCGAGCGATAAACATCGGATGCTGGCAGAGAACTGGTACAGCAAAGAGCAGGATAGAAACGCATTATCTTCAGCTAGATCTTGCTACTACTTGCCTGGAAGTGTCCAGACCAATGTTAGTCACAATGGGAAAATAAGTTGCCAAAAGAGGAAAAGAACCATAGCAGAAGAGGCTGCACGAGCGGTAAATTGCACTTGGAGCAGACCTGATAATGAAGCTCCATTTGCATGTACGCTTGATAGGTATATCATACTCTTACTCACAAGTGGCAGCAGTGCTCCATCTTTCCGTGCACCAAACACTTTTTGACTGTAAATTGTCACAAAATACAAATAAATACGTAGTGTTTCATGAGGTATTTCTACTAAATAATGTAAATTTAGAGACTTGTTACTCTAAGGATGCAATAATTATAATTGGCCTTTGTGTATAGCAGCTACGTACCGTGGTACATTCACATATGCTTCTTTAGAAATTGCATGCCTGAGACTAGTTTAATGTTTTCATGACCAGGAAGTCCTATAGGTTAACAGATAGATGGTTGTTCTGAAGGGTATGCATATCGAGCAGATAAAACAGAGAAAAAGGCTACCACAGGACATATGAAAATTGTTCTCGACATGGAGTTCATGTCCATTTAAGCATTTCTAAAACATCCATTTTCATAACTCAAAGCGGGTTGTAATTTGATATTCGCAAAACATTATACAAGATTAGGAACACATTACAATTGTCTTTCAAAAAGATTGATAAAAACATCAGCTCACAATATAGATTGTCAGGACTAAAGTGTCAAGGTCAACGTATGCACTAACCTCTATTAAAACAGATCACTATTACTTGATCAATGAGGACCACCGAAATAAATAATGGCAGAAATTCAGACCTCATGAATTGAAATTAGCTAAACTACTAATAACCTATCAACCTCCTCTTTAGGGACAGATAGTGGTCCTTATCTCATATTTTTAAGGCACCATCATTATGGTTTTCCAGTTTTGGATGAATTATTAAAGCTCTAATTTTGCCATCAAGAAGCCAATTCTACACAAAGACGCTGACCACAATGGTTCTAAAACATCTAAGGTGACTTACAGCACATGAACTACAAGTAGAAGGGTTTCAAGATCCAGCTGGATCAAGATTCCTTTTCCAATCAACACCTGCAAGCTGGTTTTCATGTTTAAATAATATCTAATAATCTCAAAACACTCAAAAGAATCATTCCAATAACTTACAGTTCAATGGATCAACCAAAGCACCATTTGGCTTGAGCCTGTTAATCCACTTGTCTAGCAGCAAAATTGTTTGCTAAAGCTCCCAAAATATGCAGCCTCATACTCTCTAATAAGTAGGGATGGCAACGGGTCAGGTTAGAGTGGGTTTTTACTCACCTCGAACTGACCTGATCCAATATTGTATAAAATTGTACTTGATTCGACCTGATTTGAAATCAATAAAATATTATTTTTTAAATATAAAATACTGTTTTTAATATAAATATAAAATTAAATAAATAATTAAAAATAATATATATCGGGTGAGGTTTACCTAACACCCTATCGAGTCGGATTTTTTTTACTAGTACACGATCCGACTCGATATCCAATTAAAAAAAAAATCGACCCTAAAATATCAGGTTGGATCGAAACTCACTGGATAAGGGTTGAACTGCTTTCCCTACTAATAAGTCATACCTGAAGTCATCTACATCTCAAAAGCTGAGCAAACCCTAACTAGAAGGATTCAATCAAAACTTTGAAACTAATCATGTAAATGTAATTAAATTCAATCACAATGTGTATTATTAAGACACTACAGATAATTTTTTTTATATTTTTGTTCAATAATTTTCAATGCATCCATCGAAACAATGACTAAACTAGAGTAGATTTTCCACCCATGAAAGTGTCTTTGATGAATAAAGACATTGAAATTAATGATAGAAAAATACATTTCAACCCATTACCCTACGGCACCATTAGGGATTGATCACATGTCAATTTATAGAATTGATCTACACCTGCACTTCATCCACAAAACACGCCGAATTTTCAGGAACATGCCAGCGTGGCAGGTTACTCAAATCATGCAACTGATGAAATGACCAAAAAAACCAACATAAAGTGACTAACCAAAGCCGTAAGTGTCCGAAACATCAACAATGGATGAGAGTTCGTTAGTAAAATTCACCTGCTATAAGGAGGCGGGCAAAATATGATGACGTAATCAGCGCCCGCACACGTGTAAATACTAGTAACATCATCATACGCGTAGCTATACGCGCGTGGGCAAGCACGCTTGAAAAATAACGAGTAAGCCGATGGTCGACACACGTCAGGCGTTCCAAACGCCCCGGTGCAACAGTATTCGGGATCTCCGAACGCTTCACACGCGCTCCTACACCCCACGCCAGCACCACCCGGACGCATCACACGTAACTGCGAAGGACAAGCGCCGTTGAGGTCCAATAAGCAACCCGTGGCGCTACAGTTCCCGCCTTTGCCTCCCTTGGCCACGACCAACATAGGCAAATTAAAGCCGTCGACTAAGCTGATGTCGTAAAAATCTAATCCTCGGTCACCGTTTAACGTGAATTCCGCGAGAGTGGCTGGCGGCTTGGCTCCACTTCCGGAACATTCAATTTGACCGGTGCCACAGTCCCCGCTTAGGCAAGCGAATTTACCGGAGGAGTCTTGGCCGCAAAGGGTACGACCCCAGAGTCGACCGGACCAAGACGTGGGTATTGTTACGGTTCTTGATTTGCCAGGGTTAAGAACGAAGCCCGTCGTGGGAAGCTGAGCTGTCTTGGCGCCGGATAAAAAGCCGGGCCATATCGTGTGGCGGCACTTGTTGACGATTTTGAAAGAAGCTGGGTTCACTTCTGCGATTGAAAACAAGGAAAGGGTCAGTGGCAGATATCGCAAATAAGGGAAAAGAAAAGGTCATGGATTGGAAAGATGGAGTCTTTGAATGTTTACTTACCTGAAAAGAGAGAGATGAAGAGGAGAGAAACAATGGTGGAAGAGAGATGAAGACGATCCATCATTAAAGAAATAAAGATTGAGAATTATAGAGTTTGAGTTTAAAGAGTAGGCCAAAAATAAAAAAAACTAAAGAACTTCACTTTTCTTGCGAGGAGAGTAGTGGCTGAGAGACTTCGAGAGTGTGCGTTTGTGGGTTTTTTTTTTTGGCCTTTTGGCTTTTGATTTTGGTTTTAGTCGTTAATTACTTAATTTTGTGTTGTTTAGCAATGAAGTCTCTTTCTTTCTTTTATTTCTTTTTCCCATGCAAATAAAACTAGGGTTAAATGTTACCATTCCTCTTAAATTATAATAAAATATTTAAACCAGGGTTAAATGTTACCATTCCTCCTAAATTATAATAAAATATTTAATATTATATTCAAATTTATAAAAAATTTTAATTTAATATCCGAATTAGAATTGCCCTTGTTCTTTTCCTTTATAACTAAAACTAGTCATATCGTTACATTGGTTAAAATTCTTTTTATTTCCTTGTTTCTTTTTTTTCATATAAATAAAAATATTATGATAAGTCTCTAAATTATAATAAAATATTTAATATGATATTTAAAATTTTAAAATATTTAATATAATATTTAAATTTTGAATTTGTAATCAATGTAATATTTTCTATTAAACTTATTTAATTTCAAATGATATACGAGATAAATAAATAATTTCTTAAATATCACATTAATTAATATATAAAAAATTATTTGATATATTTATAATTTTTTTAATATATTCATAATTTAAGTATTACATTAAATTATTTTTTAAATTCAGAAATTATATTAAAATTTTTTTAAATACATTAACTCGTAAAACTAATTCTTTTATATTTTAAAGCTTTGATATAATCTGGTTGATGTCTTTTTCTAAATAAGTATTTGACAAACCTTGGATGGTAAGATTTTAGTACCCTGATTTACCAAAGAATGGATGTGACATATGGTAATTTTGGAATGGCTGATTAGAAGCAAAGATGGTGATTACTGATTCGGAGTGAAATGCCAAGAATCTTGCTTTCTAATTGATTGAATCAAACGAATAATATCCTCAATTGCTGCACAGTATCCAAACGAAATCATCAGATAAAAATTCTTCTTTCTTTTTTACCCATTCATTTGTCACACTTCAGAATTGGCAATTTGGCATGAATGTAAATAGAGAAAGAGATTGAATATGTCTACAGATCCCTATATCCTGCCTGAAGTTGCACGTAAAGGCTAAAATCTTGGGTTTAATTACTTAAAGCTTAAGCATACATATATGCTAGAGATCTCTGTAAGTGAAAGCTGAAAATGGAGATCCATAAGTAGAAATTGTTTCACATGTTCATCTAGCAATGACGATATTTATGTGTCGGAAAAGACCAAAGTGACAAGCGCATACATTATATTTCTGTACTTAATGATGCATGTGAAACAAAAAGATTGCCAAACAGTTAATGTTGACATACCAGTGAGTTATGATAAGTAGAAATAGAAAAGGTAAAGTGGTCTCTTGAATCATAAGCAAACATGTCTTGCATATGAATTAATGTACTCAAAAACAGAAGGGCATCTGCAGGTAAAAAAAATTGTAACACTCGCGTATGAAAGTAAGCTAACTTCTTAACGCATTTCAGTTTCAGGGTCAGGATGCTTGCCATAGAGACCTCAACCAAATCAAACGTCGAGGCCCTTTAATTGTCATGAATGCAATTGCATTTTTATCATCTTTGAGAACATTAACAGACTTTGTAAATTCAGCATCATTCAATTCTTCTAATTGCTGCAACTCCTGCAGGCACTTCTGATACAATGTTCTTTCATTTGATGCATCTTTTTGTAAAGCTTTGCACTTGACTGCTGAAAACATCTCATATATGGCATTCTCTATTGTCTCACCAGCATCATAGCATGCCCTTTTCTTATGAGCTGAAGCTCTTGGAGCAACAGACTTTCTTTTCTTTGGTTGTTTGTCACATATACGAATTATTGAATCAGAATCAAGGGTACCCTCAACTACCTGTGTATGTACGTTAGTTGGATCTGAGGATCGGACTGTTTCTGTGTTGCTATTACCCTCTTCAGTTATCACAGGAACCCCGTTTGGAATACATTTGCCAGTAGTTCTTTCTCCTACAACAGATACCAAAAAAAAAAAAAAAGGAATATTGATCTTTGTAGACAGTCACTTTCATACACCACTTACGCAAAGTAAGTGGGCTGGTGCACACCACATTCGCAAAATTCAAATACAACAATAGTGTCAGCAAGTTTCATGCTTTTAACCAAAATGCAAATTCTCTATTATGTGATAAGACCAAACAATACTTTATTCATTTATGAGAAAGCAAGTATCACCAAAAAAGTATTCTATTCTCATCAAGTAATTTTACCTTCAAATATGATTGACATTTGTTTATAAAGGGGAAAGCTCTTGCGTCGGAAAGGTCTAGCTTCACTCCGTACCTATAAAAATGAATTAGTATAAGATTCCCTTACTAAATTCAAGATAATTTTCAAAAGATGTTACATACCACAATATAATTGTCCCAAACTTTATCATCAGCTACAACCATTTGCCGAGTTTCATCCCAGTCAAATCCATTATGGCCAAGCAGGGTTTTAACAACACCATAATCTTTCTTCATCACATTGTAGCGGTTTTTTATTTGGTTTTCTTCTAAATTCATGCCAAACTTCTTGTTAAAATCACGTGTAACAGACCTAATCACTTCATTCTTAAATTCATTATAGGCTGTTCGTCCACAATTGTGCTGCTCAATTAAAAGCTCCACCAGATATGCATCACGAGATGGAGTCCATTCTGCTTTGGCCCTACCTAGCACTCCCTCCTGTGTGGCAGACATCTGGACTCTGTTTGCTAACAGGGGTGTTAGTCAAGATAATAAAAATTTCTTTAACCAAATTTTGAAAAAAAAAAAAATGAAACACTAGCATAAATACAATAGATCCACAGAACTAAGCTGTTATACTGAGTTATGTTTCTAATCAAAAATTGGTTTTGTTGAATCAAGTCTCCTTCGGAAGGAGTTTAAAAGTTTATCAAAATTTCACAAAAAAAAAAAACAAAATTTCATTCACACGTCAAAGATGGATTGTTGAAATGTTGTAGAGATCCCACATGAAAAAAGAATAATCTATAATCACTACAAAAAAAAAAAATCTATAATCACCAAAAAGGGAGAGAGAGAGAGATGGTCATCTTGTCTATAAGGTTTATCAGCTGCAACATTTGCAGTTATCACCAATGGCTAAAGGTTTCTCTCATATGATATTCCTTGTTTTAGATTCAGACTAATGTGATAGTCGGGTTCAGCTTATTTTCTTTGAATGTACTTCATGCAGTGGATTCACAGTTTTGAAATAGGTGCATTAGAGTGCCCTACCATTGTGAACTAGTTCTTTATCCAAACACAACACAAACATTCAAGAAGATTTTGTTTTTAAAGTCGTTAACAAGAAGTTGGTAATGCATGATGAGGTTCCACAGTATTCACCAAACAGAACTTATAATATATGCCATCAATTGAAATAGTAACTATCATTGCTTTGAAAAAGTATGAAGAAGAATGAGCTGACAAATACAATTGATTCCAAAAATCCCATGTTAAATATAGAAAATGAATTCATTTTTCAAGGGAGTAACCATACACACCAAGCTTCCATGTTAAATGCAGAAAATGGATTCATTATTACCCAAATGATCCCCACTTGATATAAAGATGTGTTATATATAACCCGGAACTTAGCTCATTTAATTCATGCAGCTGCTCAGCACCTACATCCCCTTCTCCTATCCCAAGCTGTGTCCTATTTGTACCCAAAAAAATTTGTTATGTGTATATTTCAAATGTTAAAATTAGTGTAGACAAAGATAGCAACAAACTTGAAAACAAAGTGCCAACTTCGGGGTCATCCAAATTAAACCCTGTTCGACTTGAATAATTATGAGGTTCATCAGTATCATACTTTCTACGACAGACAACGCAGTGAAGAAGCATGAATCGAAGATTAATTTATCATATACGACCAATATCTTAACTTAAATTCTAATATTTTCCCATCGGCCGCCAGTTGCTCAAATGTTTGAAAATTCTTCAAAAATAAGATCTTGTGAGAGACTGAGAGTTTGTCTGTTTCCCAGTTCCCATCATCAAAGACAAATTCAGCCATCAATGAAATCTACTTAAGTACCTAACCAAACTTAGATAAGAGAAACAATACAACCAAAAATGCTAATAAAATTTCACAAATCTTTATACCAGTTGGCTATCAGAAGGGTAATATGAAAACCAGAAACAAGAATTAAGAAATTTTCCATGCAAAAAGAAAAAAAAAGCACACGTTTTCTCAGCAAACTAACAGAGAACATATGGTCGGTTTCTTTTTACAGTACCTTTGCTCAAAGTTCAAACCGCTCAGTGACAGTGACTTATATTCCCATGTTAGGATTTGAGAACTTAAGACAAAGAATTGCTGAAATGGAAAGTGGAAAGACAAGAAGAAACCAGTTGTTCCTGAACAAAATGTAGCGCGGGACAAAAGTTATAAATGGTAAACAAGCCTCCTGACTGAATCACCTGTAGCCACGTCAGATATTGCGGTTTATTCGGTAGTGTTAATCAGCTGATCTTAGCCGTTCAAATGTTTGACGTATGTTCCCAACTTTATGGTCTTTGTTGCACAATCAAATTTGGGCCTCCATAATTCCCGCTTGGAAAAACATGGGCCTTACTTTTAGCGAGAGATTTTTCTACCAGATTTTAATGCACACCTTTTTCTATTATAATGTATAGGCAATAAGCACTAGTCTTGCAGCACATAGAGTCAATTCAAATGCCAATAAACATAAAAAATAACATATTGAAATGCTTTCTTGTGCTTTGAAATGGACCCAAAAAATGCAGCTTTAGTTGCGTTGTAACCCAGGAAAAAAAAAAAAGTGAAATGACAAGTTATCTGAAGTATAGGATTCTTTCAGTCCTAGAATTTGCTTCCAAAATGGAGTCCACCAAAGAAAAGCAAACATCATTCTGTTTTGTTGATAAATGGGTGGCTTCAAGCCAATTATAACTTCTTTTGGAACATAAAGGGTGAGACTGAAACCCAAATTTTCTCTTAATGAGGTTGACCACAAATTGAATCAGTTTTGCTATATACCAAGTCAATGCAGGTTTCCAAAAGCAAAGTTCCATTATGAAGAAAAGAAGAAGGAAATGGCTAAAGTTTGACTCAGTTGGGAGCCTTAATCATTACTGAAGAAAAATCATGATTAAAAGTAAAAAACATTATAAGTATTAACCAAATCTTTCACTAAATTTGGTATAAAATTTGTCTTGTTAATGACATGTTGAATGTTGTTCTTTAAAAGCAAGATGCCTTGTCTTGATTTGGCTTTCGCATCATTAAAAAGAGCAAAATATATATTAACAGTGACATAATTGATGAACAGCCATCATGAATTTTATTTTATTTTTATATTGCAAAGAGAAAACAAAGTGGAACCCATATATTAATTTAATTAGTTTATATAATTATTTTTAAAAGACAATATTCAATAAATTTTAAAATCAAAATTTAACATTTGTTATTTTTTATATGATTATGATTTTAAAAAAAAAAAAAAAACCCGTTTAGTTGAATTCAATTCAATTTTTCATGCATCCCAAATTAATTCCAACAATAATTTGAGGGAAAATTATTGATCATCATAGTTTGACTTATGAAATTAAAATTATTGATCATCTTATTAAAGTTTTGCATTCAATTTCAATCTTCTCTGCTATAGCCCTGGCGTGCTGAAATTAAATTCCATGTTGCATTATTAATGTTTTTTTGTCTCTGTGTTCATAATCAGGTTGACATGAAATTAACATTTTTGGAAGATCTCTATTCCTTTTTTGTTAATCAAAATTATCACAAAAGAAATGAAATGATTTTACCTTTTGTCTTATTGCCCAAGTTCTAATAACTTGTTTATACAGCATCCGAAAGACAAAATTTAGCACAATTAGCATGCCCTGTCGACTCTCATCAACATTTTATATTATTAGTACTATTTTCAATGAATTAAGCACTTTCCCCTTTCACCATCCAAATTTCTGATCAAAATCATCAATTTAATAATTGAATCACTACCTGAATTTAACTCCAATGATTACGAGAAGTTAGTTGAGAAAAAAAAAATACTGTGTTTCATCTTTACCACATAATATTGGTATTTTGAAATGATGTTGTTAACAAGTGTCACTATCCATTGAAATTTGGTTTCAAATACTCGCAGCAAACGCAGTGATGAACTCATCAAAACCTTCTGTCAACAGCTAGTTCACTTCACATTGAAATCAGAGAGATGAATAGAAACCTTTCATTCTTCTAAATTGTTAATGTAAAAATTTTTTAAAACATAAAGACCTGATACAAATTTGATGAAGGGCAAAGATTATGATAAAAGAACAAGTTAGCAGGCAGCAATTTGGTGCTATGTAGTGCAGTATAGATGGTCAAGGAGACAGGGGTTCCAGAGGGAATGTTTCTGGTCCGGTCCCAGTGGCTGCAAAGCATGATCTATCAGGAATGGCTGTGCTGCCCAACAGGCCCCATGAATATGTTGCACTGCACCAAAACAAAAAGCTTTTTTTTTTTTTTTTTTTTTCCTTTTTGGGTTATTTAAAGACCTGGAAACTCATGCTTTTACTTAATGATATCAACACAAGTTTGATGGGTTTTATCATCATAGCTTGAGAGATAATCAATAATCTTCAGAGTTAGTTGCTCGAATTCAGAAACAGGAAAACCAGGGCCATGAGAAAATGGTTAAAGAATAAAGATTAATGTAAAGACTAAAGAGTAAATTGCAAAGGGAAAATTCAATATTGTTGATCTTTACCTTATAGTCCTTTTTTTTTTTTTTTCTGACACCTTGAAGTTTGATATATTTTGTAGGTATAATGGCAATTGGCACACTTGGTTATTATCATTTGCAACCCATTTACTTAGACCCTTTTCTCCAAGCTGACTCTTTATTCTGTTTCAAATATTTTTATAGTCGAAAAACCATCAAGGATATTTCAAAGCAAATATGCCAATAACATCTATATATTGAGTAAACTCCATGTGAAGAAGGAATTTTGGGGTTTGGGTTTTAGGATGTGGGGAAGAAGATGGATTCTCGAGTCCACAAAGCCATTGGCCATGTGATAAAAGCACCTTTCTTCTTCTTGTAAAGCGACCACGCCCGTTTGCCTGCAATCATGCGGTCTACTTCGTTATAATTTCCCTTCACTCCTTCCCTTGCTTATGCTTATATTTATACTTTACCTTTTTTATTTTAAAATTTTAATTTTAACTCCCCCCCGATGTGCCTTGTTCTTCTAACATTTTAACCCATAAATGGCTTTTTTTTAATTTTTTTTTTATTATCATAACCCTTTACAAATGGTTCATATTCAATTAAAAAACATTATAAAATTTGAGGACTAAATCTTGTACTACTTGTTTCTGTTAAAAGCAATTGAAACTCATATTATACCTAAAGATTTATTGATATATTGTAGAGTTCGCTTCTACTTCTAGTCGTCAAAACATAATTTCTCTTCATAATTTAAAGAAAATAAATACTAATTCAAGCCTACTAATTAAAATTTGCATACTTCAACTTTCTAAAATGAGACCTTCAAGTTGCAATGACATTTTTATCTTTATCAAAGTTTCACTTTGGGAAGAATAAAATCTAAAGTTGGCAATGCAACCTGAATCTGTCATATTTTGATTCGATCTGATTTTATAACATTGAATTTAAAAGAAAAAAATTATATTTCGAGTTGAATTAAAATTTTTATATAAAAATATTTTTTTATTATTTATTTAATTTTATATTTATATTTAAAAAATAAGATTTATATAAAAATAACATTTTATGTTAAAAATAATATTTATTAATTTCAAATTGAAAAAGTTACAATTATATATATATATATATACAGATCGAATTGAATATAAAAAAATAATATTTTAAAATTAAATTAAATTAAATATATATATTTAGTGTATAAAATTAAATCTGATTCGAAACAAAAAAATCCGTTCAATTTTCTTGACCCAATCTCTCTTGTTGTTATCTTTAATAAAATCCTCACCAAAATAAAGGTTTTATCAAATCAATGTTAAATTGTGTGGAGTTATTATTTTGACATTATTTGTTTTTGTATATAAAGCAAATACATGTATCGATCTTGATGAAACATATTTTAAATTTTTTACACATGTAACTTGATCAGTTTAATTAACAGTAAAATGGTATGTTAAGCGTTATGATGAAAAATGAAGGTTAGATTAGGCATAGAGACAAATGTAATAATAAGCTGGGGAAGCGGGGAGACCCGCTCGTGCGTAGAAGCCACTCATGCTCGCTTATGAATTCATTTTTTGGTTAATAAAGTAAGATTAAACTCATTTAACAATGAACTAAAAAACAAAATTTTTAATTACAAGAAAGGGCTCAAAAACCAGAGGATTTCGTTAAAGACCACAAAAAGAAAGATTACATTTAAGCTCTAAAAGTAAAAAGTGGACTTCACTCGCTTCCCAAAACCCCTCTCTAAAATACCTTTCAAACACAGCCATTTTCCCACTCTTTGGGAATCCCCCTTCATGTCTCGTGTATATATATGACCTCTATGTCTATACTCTTTGCTTCATCAACTTCACTTCTGTTATCTAACAATCCTGTTCTTTGCACTGAAACAATACTACCCAGTTTGTCATTAGAGGAAAGACAGTGAGGATTTAGTGGATAAAACAGAGCTGAAGACTGTGAGGAAGTGAGAGGAAGGAAGAGATCATGGCAACTGATAAGGAGGTGGAGACTGTGATTGTTGCGAATTATGCGGAGATGGAAACTGAAGGGAGGCCTAAGGGAATGAAAAGCAGGATTTCTAACCTCTTTTGGCATGGTGGTTCTGTTTATGATGCTTGGTTTAGCTGTGCTTCTAATCAGGTTTTTGTCATATCTTTGGTTTTCCGCTCTGAAGTTAGCTATGAGACAGTGTTTTTGCACTACTGATAGAGACTAAAATTTGTGGTTTCTTGGGTTTTCATTTTTTCAGGTGGCTCAAGTGTTGCTTACATTGCCATACTCATTTTCCCAGTTGGGGATGCTCTCTGGCATTCTCTTTCAGCTGTTTTATGGTTTGATGGGTAGTTGGACTGCTTACCTCATTAGCATACTCTATGTAGAATATAGAACAAGAAAAGAAAGAGAAAAAGTTGATTTCAGGAACCATGTCATTCAGGTTTCAACTCTATAGTCTATACAAAACAACTTCAAATAGAAGAAAAATGATAGTGAAAAGCAATTTTTAATATCAAAATCTTAACTTTCTATCCTTCGTTTTTTTTTTTTTAATTGTATAGTGGTTTGAAGTTCTTGATGGGCTCCTTGGAAAACACTGGAGGAACGTGGGTTTGGCATTTAACTGCACTTTTCTTCTGTTTGGATCTGTCATTCAACTCATAGCTTGTGCAAGGTACCTACTCATCTCTGACTCTTTGCTTTTATCTGTGTCCATATTTTAAAATTGTTGTGTCCAAATGAATAAGTAGGAATCACACCAGGGAACCTGACAATCAATTCCTTACTGTTGGGTATCTATTGTTTTGATGTTGCAGCAACATATATTACATAAATGATAATCTGGACAAGAGGACTTGGACTTACATCTTTGGGGCTTGTTGTGCCACCACAGTCTTTATTCCTTCATTTCACAATTACAGAATCTGGTCCTTTCTTGGCCTTGTAATGACCACCTACACTGCATGGTATCTCACCATTGCCTCACTCCTCCATGGCCAGGTAATCGGTCAAAGGAAACCAGGTTGTCCCATTTCTTGTCAAGAATGACAATTGCAAATTGATAGGTTATTTTATTAGCATAATGTATAATCAATGAAATTAAACGTAATAATTGTCATTATTAATATGGAATTTTATTGATTTAAATTTAGGTTGAGGGAGTTAGACATTCTGGTCCGACCAAGCTGGTGCTATATTTTACTGGGGCCACAAACATTCTCTATACATTTGGGGGACATGCTGTTACTGTGTAAGACAAAATTTATATTTTAGAATCCGTGTCTTTTACGTTATCTACAAATCTGCTTAAGTTGTTACAAGTCAATAAATTGTATAATTAATGTTTTGTGCCTTGTTTTAATTCATTATCTTAACAGCTGTTGAGAATTATAAATGCATAAAAGTCGTTCTGAAAATGACCAGAGCTTCAGTTCTTTAGACATGATCTGACCATTGGAGATCTAATGATCTAATGACCAATCCATATCCTAAATTGCCCTTTGTAGGCGTGGAAGGCTAAAAGTTGCTTTCTTCTTGGAAACCCTATTATTCCTTTTCAATGTAGAAAGCCAATGATCTTTTTCCCTGTAGTTTCACTTTTATCACGAGAAGAGGCCAAGATGGGGTCCAGCTTTTTTCAGTGAATTCAACACACCCCACAGACAGAAAAAGCCCGTAAAGTTCATGGAGCTGAAAGCAGTGGCTTAAGGCCATAAACCCAAAATTAATCATCCTAGAGCAGACCTTTTCCAGGCCCTGAATCCCTGATACCAAGACTAGCACCTAAGAAATGATGCATGCTTAATAAATACTAGTAGTAGCATGAATTAATTGCTAATTAATTAAGAATTAACTTTGTCAGTGGTGGGGGACATGCAGGGAGATCATGCACGCTATGTGGAAGCCCCAGAAGTTCAAGGCTATATACCTGATAGCCACACTGTATGTGCTGACTCTGACACTTCCCTCGGCTGCGGCTGTTTATTGGGCATTTGGAGACATGCTTCTCAATCACTCAAATGCCTTCTCTCTTCTCCCAAGAACTCCCTTCAGAGACATGGCTGTCATTTTAATGCTCATCCACCAGGCATGTTTATGAATTCCATTACTAGATCCATCCATCCATACATAACAATATTCATTTTTGGTACATCCATCCATAACATCAATATTATCATATATACTAAGAAATGGTCACTTTTATGATGATTTTTTTGGTGGGTAATGTGCAGTTCATAACATTTGGATTTGCATGCACGCCACTATATTTTGTATGGGAGAAAGCAATTGGGATGCATGAGTGCAAGAGCCTGTGCAAGAGAGCAGCTGCAAGATTGCCAGTGGTCATTCCCATTTGGTTTTTGGCTATTATTTTCCCATTCTTTGGACCCATCAACTCAACCGTTGGATCGCTCCTTGTTAGCTTTACTGTCTACATCATTCCTGCACTAGCCCACATTTTCACCTTCAGATCAGCCACTGCCCGAGAGGTATTACACTCCACTCCATCATCCTGAAAAACGATCAACTGGAAAATAAACAAACCTCAAAGATTAGCTAATTAAAGTAAGAAAAGGCAATGTAAGATATCTGAGAAAATTTTACTATATGTCAGAGTCAAACGTTTGACTGAAGAAGTGAGAGAATTGAAAATTGATGTCATGAGCAAGTGTTGATTAATTCGAATATGAAAAACAGGGTGGTAACGTGTGGTCACAGTCTAGCAGACCAGTCCCGGGTCTTTCTCCTGAACTGATAATCTTCTAGATTTAACACTGAACATTTTTGGACATCTTTTTGATAATTGTGAGTTAGTAATATTATTTGCCTTTGCAAATTTCATGAAAAAAGGCAGTAAATATTGTTGCAAAAGGCACGAGATTCGTGCTGCGACTGTTAATCACAATGTATTCATGTTCGTACCTGATTCCCCATATCTGGGGGTACTACAGAAAACTTGTCTTTTCTTGATACGTTTTATCTTTGATTTACACAAAAAACAAAAAACCCATGTTCAAACATGAGATTTGGGCTGATATTGACCGTTAAATTTATTGATTCATGTATGATTATTTAACATGTGATATTTGATTAACGGCTGTGAAGCAGAATGCAGTGGAGCAACCACCGAAGTACTTTGGAAGATGGGTGGGGACATATACGATCAACGTGTTTATTGTGGTGTGGGTCCTGATTGTTGGATTTGGATTTGGTGGATGGGCGAGCATGACTAATTTCATACACCAGGTTGACACATTTGGGCTCTTCACGAAATGTTACCAATGCCCACCACCAGCACTGCCCACTTCACCTCCATACCACGGCCTCAACGCAACCGCAGCTGCTCCTCTACACCATCCCTTCAATCACACTCGCAGCCCTTGATTTGCTCAACTCCAAGGGGTTCCCCTCATGGCTTAACTAAAATTGCAACCATGAATATGTCATCGTGTCATTTGCACACTTTGATCATCTTTGTTACTTGCTGTAGACAGAGAAGATAAAAGTTGGAGTTCAATGGAAGTTCATAAATCAGTTAATGTCACCTTAGAGAGTCTGTAATGCATTTGCAAGAGAACAAAAAAAAAAAAAAAAAAAGGCAACAAAGTTTGTATCCAAAATTGAAGATCTCTACTTTTAGCTATGGTTCACTTTCTCATGATGAGTATAAGAGTTGTTCTCTTTCCCCCGCCCTTTGCAATAATGTCAAGCATTCCATTGCTTTATGGGTTCAATGCCTCAACTTCCAAGTTTGTAGTTTGTATGTACATATTTGAATCCTGATTTTGGATATTCTCAACCCTTGGAAAGAAGTGAAGACTAAAGCACAAATTTGGCAGATCTAGTGGAAAGCACACGAGACGTTAAACAAAAAATAAGAGTGGAATCTACTTTACTATAAGGTGACAGAATATGAAGTCCAAAACCTTCTAATAAAGATTAGATCTATAAGATTCTGCTGCAAAGAAAATTGGCAGTGAATTGTCCCTTTTATTTTTCCACTCTATACTTTTCTCTGTTCAAAGGCTTAGTCAAATAATTTTCATTAGGAAAAAAATTATGGGTCTGAAAGCCTTCAAATTGGGATGTCTATTATGAAGTACTGAAATCTTTGCTTGTATCAAGCATGTATATCCTGTATTGAGGACAAGGAAGTTGTAGCAAACATCCACAAACGATTCACAGAACAGAAACAAAAAATGGTTCTTTGCAATTCGCCATCTAGACAAATGTTTAATCAATCTGTCATGCAATTCGACAGCTATAACAGTAAACAACAACCTTAAACCCTTTGCTAGAACTGAAGGAGATTAATAGCATGCCATAGAATCAAATTTATGATGAAATTTGATTTTTGATTCCCACCTTCATCTCTCATATCTAGGACGTTGGTGGTTGGACCTTGAAAAGGATAATTCAAGCAACAAAGCAGTTTCATGCAGCAAAGGGGAAAAGAATAGTTGAAACTTGAAAGCATCTTTCATTCTTTTTTTCTTTTCTTTTTCCATCTATGTTATCCATTATGATAAGAAATGAAGTGATGATATATCATGAAAAGGCTTTACCAGGCATGCCCTAATGATTAAAGAAGAAGGTAAAAATGACGTAAGGGGTATTGGTGATGTTGCTTGAATGTTGGGCGATAAAGCTGGTAAGACATGGATACAGCACTGCAATACTACTGTGGGAATCTTAATAATCTTGCAGCCATGAAAAAGCTAAAATGTTGCAGTAGTAACAAAGTTGTCAAAGCTTCCTTTTACAAGAGAAAGAGACTATATTCCCTTTGCAAGAGCATGCGGCCCTAGATAAAAAATAAAGGCTCAAGGCTTTTCAGTGTAAGTCTTTATCTTTATTCGTTAGACAACGAGACAAATGATATAAAGCTCCGAGACAATGCTCTACCTGTTTCCTGCAGCTATAAAATTTTTCTTTATTTTTCTTTTTCATTGCCTCCGATTTGTTCAAGGGATGAAAATTTAACCGTGCTAGATTTTGCAATCAATTATACGATATGTTGGTATATTATTAGATTCTTAATTCTAATTAGGGATATTAATAGGTAGGATTGGGGCATGTAAAGTATTTTTCATCTTCATTCTCAAATTTTTATATTCTATATATTTTCGTACTCATATCCAATAAATATTTTAAACATATTTTTATTTTTATTCTCGTTGCTATTTAAAGAGTCATAACTTAAACAAAAAAAAAACTAAAATTTATTTTTGTTATTTTTTTATGTTGTATATTTATGTAATTTTTATAGATATATATTGATATATATATTTAAATAAAAATATAGTAATTCTAATTAATTTTATAAAAATAATTTATATTATTTAATAAAAAAATTATTTATTAAATATATAAATATATATATATATATGTAAAGTACGAAGCGAGTGCTATATTTTTTGTCTATATCCTCATATCCTATAAAAATTAAAATCATACTTATTTTCATCTTTATTCGGATTAAAATTAGATTTTTCATTGGATATAAATAAAATTGAAATCTTTAATTCTAATAATCAAAATTTCATCTCTAACAAGTAAAAAAAAACCCAATGCTAGATTTAATATTTACAGTTTTAATATCATAAATAAATGTTAATTATTTGTTCTTTTATTCTTATTTATTTGGAAAAAGTAGTATTTTAAACAAAATACAAAAGAATTGCTATTCCTATAGTAGAAAAACATATATATATATATAATATCAATTATCAACAATTATTAGTATACTCTACATTTATAAAGAAAAAGAAAGTCCAAATTAAGTTTAAGATTCCTCTACCATTCCCAATATCAAAGTCTATTCGAGGAATATGTAATATGAGTTTAAAGTTTAATCTAATATTCAGATATATTTTAAATTTCTAATATTAGAAATTGAAAATTCCTCAAAATAACTAAGATTTGGGCTTTGGGTAAATTTGAAAAGTAGTACTTGCATAAAGGCCAGAAATATGTGTGATTGATACAAGTTTCAAATGAAGGATAAGAGTCCAATCTCGACCTTTCTCCGCTAAAAAACCTTGCCCCTATCGAGATGGTCCACCATGGAGAATAAAACCACCAGAAAACAGAAATTTGAGCCCAATCTGCTAGTTAACCTCAATTCTTGGGAACCCATTTCACACCGGCATTCAAATAATTGAAAATAAGCTGGCACTGATTGTAAATTTATAGTTTTTCTAATAGCTTGAATTTTTTGAGTGATTGATTGTTGTTTTTCTTGGTAATTGGTAAAAGAATGATTGATAATATAATACCAAGGCAAAGTTTAGTTACATGCATGAATATTAGCCATTAGGAAAATTTCTTTTATTCTTAAAATTAAGAGTTTAATATTTTATCAACAAATCATATCATCAATTTTGATTGACTCGTTACTCGTCATGTTTTGAACTTCATGTGCAACACTCTTCATTTTCTTTTTTCCAGTTTGGATATATTTTTTCCTACACTTGGATTGCAATTAAGAATTTCTTGTCCATATTTTGGTTGGTGTTCAATCGGAGTGTTTCTTGTCCATATTGTAGATTCGTGATGGGCACCATTCTTAAAATGTAATAAAGGTCATTGTTGTGTCCCAACAGCCAATGGGCCACCACTCTCAATTCTAAAATGAAAGAAAATGCAATGCATCCTTAAACAGGGCTCTAAGCAGGCGTCAGTCATAGGCGTCAGCGTTTTGGAAATCAGATTCAGTAAGGCTAAATTAGGCCCCCCATTTTTGTAAAAATATCAATCACCATCCTAGTCCAATTGGCGTCGTTATACTCGGCTCGTAGTACGAATCTATAAGGAGGATTTTTGGATTGAGATGGTTCAAAGCCAACCCAAACCCCAATCCTCCAACCAAAACTAGGTTGAAGTCGAACAAATAGCGCCGACTCCCTTCTCAACATCCAACTAAAATGTATGTTCAGGCTAAGAAGATTAATAATAAGTTTTCATTCCAAGGAACTCCCAAACCTTTTCATCATTCCCAACTTCTTTTAGGTCATTCTTTAATAGGGGTGTGAACTGGGAATGGGATCCTTTTAATTGAGTATTGGAAGTCGTTCCCAAGGAAAATCTCATCTCATTAGTTAAACAATGAAATTTCGACTTCAAAACCCAAGACTCTTGGTAGAGGTAAGAGTAATTTACAAAACAGGAAAACAGCAGTAAATGGAAAAAAATTGAACGATGAATCTAACCAAGGCTTTGACAGTGGAAACACAAAAAACCAATATGGTTAAACCCCAGGCTCATCCACCCAAGCGAAAGCTACGCAGCTGAAATTTTCTCTTTTTCTCGGCAATTTCCAACCATCCCTGTTCTTTTCCTAAAAGGAGCAAAGAGGTCCACTTCCACTCGAAGCACGCATTAAACACCACCAGCCTGTCTCAACGAGACTGTTTTATTAAAACTGACTAAATACACATTACTAAACAGGAATTAACCATTAATTGAAACCTCCAAAAACAGAGAAAGGGGTCAAAGCAGAGGAATGGAATGGACCACTTCTGGTTAAAAAAAAGCAAGGAAGCACCCTATAATTGGATGGCTTTATGTTGCATTATTCATGTGCTTTATTCACCAAATGTGTCCCAACCCTTTTCAAATAGCATAAAGGAAAACAAGTATGGGAGCACAGCTCCTCCCCATCTGCAATTTCCGTCCCTACACGTCTAAGAAAACAAACAAACAAAAGAAACCCGAGAAAAAGGGTATCATGCTGAAAAATGTCACTTACAAGGAACTTATTGCCACAAATAATAACCGTATTAACACAATTTCAGGTCTCAGCCCCTCTCCCCTACCACTTTCCCTCCAATTCCTTTTCTCCCTCCAAAACCATTGAAATCCCAAAAAAGCAATATAATATTCGAACAGAGATATCAAATCATCACCAAGACGTCCAAATTATACAGGAAAAGGAAACTACTGAAAATCATTTCAAGAGGACTGTTAATACAAAGAGAAACACAAAACCACCAGATGGTATATTATATGTGTATAAACACTTGATGACAGTGAGGGTTTTAACATCAGTTTCCTTTCATATTTTTCCATTAGCAATTCTAAATCCACTCCACTGTAACCCTACAAAAGTGCCCATTACAACCATTTCCCAGCATTCAAAACCTAAAATAAAAAGCAAAAAAGACAACAAACTTACTAGGAGCAATCCTTCTTCAGAAATAAAAAAGAAAACATAACAGCCAACCATACTGATAAAACGAAACCGACAGAAACAGTACCGAAAGGGAAAAAGAAAGGAACGGTTAGGGTAAAAGTGAAAAACACACATTGCACCCACTCCACCTCAACGGCCATTATTTGGACAATCCCTGGCGAAATGCCCAGCGCCTCCACAGTTGTAGCAGGCCATTCCGCCGCTACCGCCGCCTCCACCATATCTACCTCCGCCACCACCGCCACCCTGTGTGCAATCCCTTGCCATATGTCCCATCTCTCCACACTTAAAACATCCTCCACCGCCGCTGCCACCTCCGCCATAACCGCCGCTGCCACCTCCGCTATAGCCACCACCGCCACCACCATACCCACCTCTCCTTCCTCCACCACCGTAACCACCGGCACCATAACCCCCGGACCCACCACCACCATAACCACCTCCGCCGCCGCGACTGGATCTGGTGGTGCCACGAACGGGGTTACCGTTGGGGCCAGAAACATCAACAGCCTTGGTGCGACCTTCAGAAGACTCGATAACGAACTCGACCTCTTCACCATCAGCAAGGCTACGAAAACCCTCGGAACGGATCGAAGACTGGTGAACAAACAAATCCTCGCCGCCCTCGTCAGGGGTTATGAAGCCAAACCCCTTTTGGTCACTGAACCACTTCACCTTCCCAGTCATCCTACTCTCGCCCATCTTTTCTGCAAAGCCCAGATCTAAAAACCCTGACCAAAATCCCCCCGCCTAAGAACGAAGGAAGAGAACAAAGAAAGACGCAGAAACGAAAGCGAGGTGGGAATTTTATAGTGCAGGTCAGAACAACGCAAATGGTGTGACTGCCACGTCAGCATTGGAAATATAATAATAATAATAAATGTTTAATTAATAAAATTAAGGGGAGGATCTTATCGATGGGGGGATCATGGCGACGGCGGGGTTTCAGAGGAGGGGATCGGACGGCTGGGGATTTGGATCATGTGGAATATGGAGCGTCTGATTATATGATGGAGGGAATATTATTTTAAGTTACGAAAGGGTCCGGAGTCCTGAGAGGACAGATGTGATCATGTGAATGAGGAGGGATCAAGTTGTTTTGATGGGAGCCGCAGTAAAAATAAAAAATCTGTTGAAAAGACTATGCCGTCTATCTCCTGCTTTGCAGACTGCAAGGAGTTTGTAAATTGTGAATTTTTAAGAGAAAAAAAAAAAAAGGTGGTCAAAGGGTAAATTTGGGAGTGGGGTAAAAACTCTGAGTCTGAGACTGACAGGCATGTGTTGGATGGGACATTTCAATGGGGTCTTGACTTGCTTCTGTACCATCATTTACACAACTCCTTAAATTTAATTACTACTTAAATGATTGTTATGGCTCTAATTAATGATAATTAAAATATTTACTACTCATATTATTATAATAAATCTATTTAATGTATTATTTTTTTAATTTTATTATGATTAGATAATTTTAATATTATAATTGAAATTATAGATAAAATATTCTCTATTATCCTAGCAAATCTATTCTGATTTTCTTTTTCAATATTCTACAACATGTAAGGAAAATTTAAATAATAAGGGAGGATTATAAACTTTATATTTTTATTTTTTATGGTAAAACTCAAATGAGTTCCCAAACTTAATTAAAATTTTGAAATAAGTTTTTTTTTTTATTTTTATTATATAAAATTAAGATTATATTTTTTATTGTAATGCTAACTTTCATGATGTGTAAATTCTTTTTGATTTGTTGACGTTTATATTTGAATTTGATATAGATGAGTTGGATGATAAAATACATGGAGGAATTGTTATTAATAATTATGAAAATTAAATATTATTTATTAATTTTTAAATTTAATTGATATAATTATAATGAAATAAATAAATATTCATATTTAGATGAACTTGATGATAAACTATCAGAACTTTCTCAAATCTCCCTCAATTACAATGGAATAAAAATTCAAAATTAAATTTTTTTAAGTTAGGATATTTGTTTTAGTATTATCCCATTCTTTTTATTTATAAACTAATAATCTCATTATCATATGCTTATTTTAAACTTAATTAATCTAAGCATCTTTTATTTTTTGATACAAAGATGTCAAAATTTATAGAAAATAAAAAAAATGATAATTGTTGGAGATCAAATATTAATCTTATTAAAATTCAATTTTTAGTGAAAGTGATTGAAACATTTTGTCTAACCCTCATATTTTAAAAAATATCCAAAAGACTTTGATATTTGGTTATGTTACAAATTTTCATTGCAATGCATTATAGGAGTGCTTGGTAAATCTACATGTTTTTTGATATTTATTTGGTAAAAAAGTAAATTTAATAAAAATAATTTATTAATCAATAAAAAAAGATATCTTTTATAAAAAAAAGTCAAACTTGATTTTTAATAGCTTGAATGCTGAGGTTCAAGGCATTTTTCCCACAATTGGGAAAAGGAAAACAGTTTTTTTTTTTTTGAATATTGCTAAATGTATTCAGTTTATTCTCTTCACATCTCAGTTTTTGTTTTAAATTTTTTATAAGTAAAATTATTTAATTATCCATTATTTTTCACATAAAATCATAAATTTTTCTGAAAATAAAATTTCAAAAATTATAAAATTTTATAAAGTTATTAAAAGAATAATTAAATAATTTTATTTATAAAAAATTAAAAAAATGTGAAAAAAAGGAGTGCATTTAATAACATTTTTAATTTTTTATTTTGATTCCACTTTTATACTTAACTTATGAATTATTTAATCTGGATCCTCAATTTTTTTAAATTTTTTATTTGTTTATTTATTTAGGATAATTAAAAGAACAAGCTGATGGATTTGACGGATTATTCCTTCAAAATGGTTCATTTTGATAATTTTGTTATACCTTTCCATTAACTATTGTAAAAAAATATCTATCCGACTTGCCAAGGTAATATCCATGTAATGCTTTCATGTAAGTTACAGCTGCACTATAGTATAAAGATCAAAATTAAACTATTCTAAAGGATTAGATCCAAATAAAATAGTTTAAATATTTTTAAGTCTATTTGGTCTTTAGGAGTTTAAATCTGATGGGACTTTACGGTATTTAAAAGGTTACAGATCTATCTGCTGTCTACCCACGTCTAGGCGACTAGGCCTATCTAAAAGCTTTTGAATCTGGCCTGAACCCCTGCATCAGAAAGCTTAACCCAAAACAAAATTATATATCCCTAGCGGTTATAATAGCAAACCAGCAAAACAAAAATTGGCTAAAATAAATATATAAATAAATACAATACAATACAATATTTTTTTCATAATAATAGGTTTTTTTTTGTTAGAAATAACGATCATTCACCCGTTGATGGTAAGTTTGATTCAACTGCAACTTCCTTTTCTTCCTCCATCAATCATGTGATAAAATAACGTACTATATGTCATTGATCCGGACAACAACAGCGCAGCCTGAACGCAGTCGGGATGCATTTTTGTTCTTCCTTCGCTCCTGCCTTTGTTCCTTCCTTGCTCAACCCCTTTCCTTTTCCACTTTTCCAATTCAAAGTTTCATTTTCCACAACCCACCAAATCAGTCAGGTCCTTCACAGTAGGAAAGGTTGTTGCATAATAGAACGAAATTCGTAACCAGATGTTGTATCAGGAACGAAATCATTACTAGATCAGTTCAAAGCTTAGGCTCAGAAACATCATACATGGACATTGGCACCCAAAAAGCCCAGATGTTTTATAACCGTGTTTGCCGTACTGTTTCAGTCTTTTGCCCAACCCACTTTTTCTTCAAGTTTTTTTTTTTTTTTTTTATTGAGACTCGACTCCAAGTTGGGCCTTATTAAAATGTACAGCTTAACCATCAATTCATGTGCCAGAAAACTCACCCAGAGCCTGAGAGGTTTACGTCATTTGAATGTAATTCTTACTCGTGAACAGTTGTGATGAAGAAAATTCTTCGAATGTGTTATCCGGTTAGACTTATCGAAAAGCAAGCAACCAAGCATCAAGCAAGCTTCATCTATCTAATCAAAACCAAACTCCAAAAGCAGAAAACAGGAACTTTGTTTGGATATGCACGAGGAAATGGTGGTGTCCAAGTTCTTTCATTATCATTTATATGTAAAGTTGTCCAGTAATCATCATGAATTTTTGTCTCACATGAAAATGTAGGAAGGACTAGTGTTTGTCAAAAATTAATCCAACATTGGCTCGGCACGCCACACTTTTTTTTTTTTTTTCATGCACAAATTCAAAGCAAAGTGATTTACAAATTTGGCTTGTATGCTCTGTTCGTTGACTAAATAGCAGTTCCTCAAAATGGAAACCCTCTTTATATCTGAACCGAACAGGTTCTAAAGTGAACCGACACAGATTCAATAATTGAATGTCCTGTGCCCAGTGTTTAAACAAACAAATTTCAATTTCAAAATTCATAAAAGGGAATAGAGCTTAAAAAAAAAAAGAAGGAATACTTCTTATGTTCATGAACAGTGTGATGTTAATAGTCAGATAAAGAAAAATATGAGGCAATAAAAGCAGCTTTTGAAATTGTTTCAATTAAACTATACCATCATTTAAAATGTGCTTCATTAATGACTTAAATTCTACAAATCATTCACTGCCACCATCAAATTTGGCCAAAAAAAAAAAAAAAAAACTAAATCGGACTACCATGAAATAACGAATTTGAGACTAAGAATACATGCCAAATTTTTAGAATTCTCAGCTGTCCAAAATTTGGCCTGAGATTGATGTATACGAGTCTTATGACCTAGGCAGGGTTTGCCAACCACACTTTTTAAAGAGCAATGATAGTATAAACTATAAGAGCTACCAGCAAACAATGCCAATGGCAAGATTTCAAAGCCAGTTCCAAGCAGATAATGGATGATAGGCGCTGCCAGCAGCAAAGATAACAGACGAGACTAAAAAGGAGAAAAAGAAGAGAGTAAAGGTGAGAAGCATGAGCTATAGCTCCTATTAGCCATAAGTGTCTCCTACACGACTACATAAGTCCATAACAGTGTTGACATCAATGCTAATTTATATACAGTTCATCAGGGTGGGTGAATACAACTTACAAAACTGAACTACTTCAGAAAATATTCTTACCCAAAACGATAAAGTTAATGAAATCCTCTGGAACCCCTTGATTGATAGAGTTCCAATCTACTTTTGGCTTCTGGTAATAAATCAGCAATATGAGGATCTTCAGATAGATGGGCTTGCTTGGATGCCCACTCGAGTACTATAAGCACCTCTTCTTGTGCAAGGGTCTCACTGTCAGGAACATTGTGCGCAATGTAACAAAGCAGGGCCAAAGAAGGAAACTGAACCATTTGTTCACCGAAGTAAACCAACTGAATTAAATGCTTGGCGCCTCCTGCATTGATAATGGCTTTTGAGTGAGTGGCATGGAGGTAGTTTTCAGGTGTGGCGAACTTGTTAAGTGCAATGGCAGCCTCCATAGAAATATCTGCGTCCCTTTCATCAAGCAATTTCACCAATGGCCCAATTATCCCTGTTTCAGTTGCTCGGAAAGTCCTGGCCAAGTTTCCAATGGCTTTGATGCAAGGCACGAGGAGGTCTGAGTCTGCCTTTTCTATGATTTTGAGTAACTGTTCCACAACAGCTTTGGCAGCAGGGGAAGTAGGCTTGAAAGAGGAGCGTCTCAATTCAGCATTTTGCTCAGCCACACTTGTGATTTCCATTAATGCCAAGGCTGAATAGGACTGTACATCATCGGCGCCCTTCTCTAACAAAATTGCAAAGCACAATAGAGCTCTTGATTCCGTTATGGTACGACATATACCAAGATTTCCTTTGCAAAGCTGCCAGAGAGCTCTTGCTGCCATTGCCTTCATTTGTGCTTTTGTGACTGGGTCTTCAAATTCCCTTCCCTTAATGCTAGTTCCAGATAATGAAACATGTTGTGGATGGTGCTGGTGTGACTTGGCAGTTTGCTGGTTGCCTTTGGGATGGTTAACATGGTGGTGATTTGTAGAAGAGTTGTTTGGTTGCGTTGTCTTAGAACTGTCCGGAGTCTGGCTTCTCATAACCATAGTATTAGTAACCACGTTATGCATATGGCTAGGTGTTTGATTCGCCATAGGGTGAGCTATATTCTTATTGTTACGTAGCTTATCTTCATCTTCGTGCTCCTTTTTATTAGTTTGCTCTGGAGTATTACTAGCCATAACAACTGAATGAATAGACATTGTTTCCTTACTCACAATGGTATACTTACTATGTTCTTGAACGGTCTCAAAGGCGAGATGACTGACGAGACACCGAATTATATTGTTCTGTGAAAAATGGTCCTGGCATTTGGGGTGATGCGCAGCCAATTCTGATACTGCCCAAGCCACCACAGATTGAACCTTCATGTTACCATCTTTGAGGATTTTCGCGAACACCGAGCAAGCGCTTGCATTCAAAATCTGTTCCACACTTTCCGGGTCACGTCCCAGCAACCCAATTGCTCTTGCTGCATTCTCCTGACCTTCCGGTTTCCCCTCCTTTGCCAACTTCAATAAAGGAGGGACACCTCCTTCCTCTATGATTAGCTTACCATATCGATCATTGTCCCGAGCCAAAGAAACCAACGAAGCAGAAGCATCGGATCGTTCATCTAATGAACCTGTGTAAAGAATTGCAATCTGTTCCCATATAAGACACAATATCGGTTCGTTGGCTGCAATGGGAGGAAGACCGAGATATTCATCATCACGATCATCAGCCGAGGCTGACACGCGTAAGAGCCATGAAACATCTCCTATAGAATTCTCGAGTTGCATTGATATTTTCCTAAAGGCTGCCGCAGGGATAATGGTGAAAACTCGTTTCATGAGACCAGTTGCACGGCATTTGATGACAAGAGCTAGGGCCTTGTCCAGGACTTGTTCAGTATCATCGATGATTCTGCGTGTTGGGCGTTCGTAAAGGTCGTTGCTCGCACGTGCAGCTTGACGAAGGAGGCCTGATAGCTTCTCGGTCTTGGCTTTAAGCTCTTGACAGTCTTGTTTGAAAGATTGTGCTTCATCCGCGGCCTTGGTCACCTGGTCTGCCACTTGTATTGGCCTTGCCAGGATCTGTTTCACAATGTCCGCCATGGCCTAAGCGGACCCGGAAACAAAAGCAAGGACCTTTCAAATGACAAAATCAAATTATGACAACGATCCTTTCCGGAGGAAGAGTAAAAGAAGGGTAAGAGACAAAGGTTTGGCCCCAAACGGTGAATTATTTATTCCCACTTTCCATATAAAAAGGGTCAGATTTTGACGAATGAAGAGAGAGAGAGATAGATGCTTCTATATATGGAGAATTTCTATTGTTTTTGAGTCTTGGACCCTGGAAAAAGAAAATGCAAAACCAGAACCGGAAAAAACTTGGGGTTAAATTAAAGATGTGCAAGGAATTTCTGTGAAGGATGAGGTTCTTGGCATTAGAATTGCCTGGTTTTCCGTCGTGGAGGCAGTGGCGGTGGCCGAGAAGGATTGGTGGCGCCGCCAATGAATGAAAAGAGGGAGAGGGGTATAGAGACGGAGAGTTTTGTAACGGTCAAGCGAGATTTTCTCCCAATGTCCAAAAATAAAACCACCACTCTTCTTGCGTTATATATAGGAATTGAATTGGTTGGTCCATAAATTATTACAAAACTCTGGTAATATGAATATGAAAGTTTTTAAAAAAGTTCAAAGCGCGTTTTATACTCTGTGACACTCACGCTCCACCACTATGCGGACAAAAATAAAATGTTGTTAAAACGACTCAAATAGTTTTATAGAAGTTAAAAACACGCTCCTCTAAAGGAATGTGGAAACCAATTCAAGTATTGACGTTTGCCAAATTAATTTTTCTTCAACTAGAAAATTAGTTTGGTATTAAGCATAATTTATTTTTCCAAACCGAAATTGATCAAATTTGGATTCAAGCTTTTTAAAACTAATTTTCGAATTTAAATTCATTTTATCCTTTTGACAAAAAATATATATAATTTTATTTCTTCAAAAAAATTTTCATTGTTCCTTCCATATGATTAATGAAAATTAATTTTTTTGATAAAAGAATCATAATTTAAATATTAAAAAATTTATAAATATTAAAATTTTAATTTTAAACCCACTTAATATAACTTATTAATGAATTCCACCCAAATTTAAATGAGTTCAAAAAGATTCAAACTTAAAGTTAAAATAACTAAAATTTGAAACAATATGAATCAATATAATCTTAACCAATCCATTTGCCATCGAGTAACAAATGCAAGCATACGATACATTCATTATAGGGGATTAAGTTTTTAGCAACGTTTTTTTTTACGTTTAGTAGTATTTATAAATGTCATTAAAAGTGTTGTTTATACCTACATCGAAAAAAATAATGATGTTTTTAAAAAAGTGACATTTTTATTATAAAATATCGCTAAATTTAGCGACGTTTATAGTAAAACATGTCACTAAATTTAACAGTATTTATAGTAGAAAGCGTCGTTATATTTTGGCATTTAGCAACATTTTTAGGCACAAAAACCGCTAAATTAATAAATTTATTTTTTAATTTTTTTAATATTAATTATTATCATTAAATAAAAAATATTAAAAGAAATAAAAACGAACTTAAATTCATAAACTGAATATTATAAATATATAATTTGTTCAAATACGAATGAAACACAAAGATTAATACATGCAATAACATTCAAATTATTTTAGTATATTAATAAAAAATCTAAAAAGAACAAAGATAACATCAACAAAAAATTTATACAAAAATATTCACACATCTAGAAACTTACAATGTCACAGAGGAAGATTAAATATATGACAAATACTTTACCTTGCAGTATTAACAAATGACTATAGATATCTTTTTTTTTTTTATTCTCTATCTTCGGTTGTTGATGGTTTTCATATAGAACGAATCATTTCAAGTAAGATTAAGTCTTTTCATCAAACATTATAATCGAAAAAAATAAATAAAATAAATGCCGAGATGAGATTAAAAAAAACATAATAGACTATTTCAGAATGGTTTCCTAAGGATATCTTGAATAAATCAACAAATTCATGTTAACAAGTAACAATTTTTTAGTAATTTTCAAAATATTCTGTTGAAAAAAAAAACTAATTCATGTTTGTAACTAAATTCAATGTTTAATTTCAAGTTTTTTATAGAAAAATCCTATTTCTTTCTCTTTCTGTTCTATCTTGAATTTTTTTCATCAATAAAATAAAATTAAACTCAAAATTGTAATAACAAAATAAATTGATAAAAAAAAAAGAACAGCCAAACACAAAAAATTGTCAATGTTGAAATGGAGCTTGAACGACGACAGAAATGCAACAAATTAGACAAAAAGTTTAGGGATTTAACCTAATAAATTAGACATAAAGTTTAAGGATTTGACCCAAAATGCAAGAAAGCTAATTTAAAAATTACAAAAATGAAAGAAAAAAAAATGAAAATTGACCACGACTGACTTAAACTTGGGCAGAAAATGAGAAGAAAACAACCCAAAATGAGTAAAAATAGAAGAAATGAGTAAGAAAAAAAAACATAATAGGAATCTCGCGGGTTTGAAATTTAAGAGAAATTTAGCAATGAAAAGTGTGATTATTGAAGGTATTTTTGGCCAAAAATACCTTTAATAATCTCCTTTAATTTTTTTTGGATTATTTAAGACTTTTTTTATTAGAAAATGCTTTGAATAATCCCCCAAAAAATAAAATGGGTGTATTTGCAAAAAATACCTTCAATAATCTTATCTAATTTTCTTTAGGAGATTATTTAAAGTATTTTTGGCTAGAAAATACATTGAATAACCTTTATAAAAAATTAAGTGGGGTTATTTAATGCGCTTTAGGTAAAAAAGACATTCAATAATCCCCTCTAAGATATTATTCAAAGTGTTTTTGGCTAAAAACGCTTTGAATAATTCTCTCAAATTTCTTTTGGGGAAACGTCTTGAATAATCTTTTTTTATTTTTTTTAAAGATTATTCAAGATGTTTTTTGCTAGAAAACACCTCAAATAATCCCTTATAAAAAATTGAATTGGGTTATTTAAAGCGTTTCTGACAAAAAAATATCTTGAATAATTTTCTTCTAATTTTTTGGGATTATTCAAAGCATTTTCTATCAAAAGGCCTTCAATAATCCTCTCTCATTTTTTGAGAGATTATTCAAAGTATTTTTGGCCAGAAAATACCTTGAATAATCCCTTACAAAACATTGAATATGATTATTCAAGACGTTTCTAACAAAAAATACCTTGAATAATCATCTTCAATTAAAAATTGAAATAGATTATTTAAGGTATTTTTTTATCAAAAAAGCCTTTAATAATTTCCTTCAATTAAAAATTAGAGGGGATTATTCAAGGCATATTTTATTAAAAATACCTTCAATAATTTTTCTCAATTTTTTTTGGGTTATTCAAAAAAGTTTTGGCCAAAAAACGCCTTGAAAAATTCTCTTCAATTAAAAATTAAAATATATAACGGTGTTTAGATCAACAAACGCAACAAAAATATATTTTTGATTGTGTTTTTAAATCTAAATGTTGTTATATAAGAATTTAGTGACATTTTATAAGAAAATGCCGCTAATCTTATAAAAACATAAAATTTTGTGACGTTTATTTAAAAACGTCGCTAAAAAACAGTCACTAAATATCTATTTTCATGTAGTGATTGAGAAATCATTTTTATTTTACAAGTTATAAATTATAGACTAATTTATATTCTTAAGAATAAAAAAAAAAAGTAAAAGTGCATGTTGCCTTTAATCCTTCCAAAAATTTATAGTTTAACAATCTTAGATATTATAACTTGGTAATTCACTTATGGACTTTATTACCAAATAAGAACTTATTGATTTGCTTTAGTTTTTTTAAAATGTATACATATTTTTGCCAAAAATTGATGTGGTTTATTAAACTACCTTTTTAAGCTTTTAAGTTACTTATTCACATTATGATAGAAAAAAAAAAAAAAAAGAAAACTAAATCAACAAGGACATCATTGACACTTTATTTTTAATTCCTCAAGTTATTATGTTTTATAGAAAAGGAGTTACATGTATTAGTGTTGATTATCCTTTAGATTAGTTGATATGTAATTGAAGTTGGTATTTAAAAATTATAGATTTGAAAGAGTCTATGCGTGTAATATATTTTTCAGTCAGATATAAAATAAGATAAAAAATTTAACGATAGATTAAAAATTTCAAAAAAAATTACATATATTAATTTGAATTCTAAATTTGTTGACATTTAATTAAAATTTGAATTTGAATTCAATTAAAGCATTATTGGTAAGAGAGAATACACAAACAGAGACAATGAAAGAGATTGCAGGAAGAGGTTCAATGTCCCCACAAATATTTGCATCTATCGAATTAAACAGAGACCAAGGACTAAAATGGCATATGCATCCTGCTTATAGAAACCCACCAAAAAAAAGTCACAAGATTCGATGTCATCGATATATTCTTCAGCAAATTAATCAATCACCCAATTGAAAATGTTTTAGCATCTAGAATCTGTGACGAGGATAATGTTACAGATTTTATTTTTATTTATTTATTTTTTTGTATTTTCAGTTTGATGGGTATGACATAGTTGAAATATACTGAGTAATTTTGATTTCTACAGTAGTTTTCGATTTTCATGCACTGTAATGAATACCAAAATTCAGGTTCCACTCTTGTGAGTTTGTCAGGCAACAAAGGTATTTTAGGCTTTCTATTTTTCTCCATTTCAAGCCAGAAAAGACATGAAGGAAGAGAGAAGGGGCTTCTAAATGTATCACCCAAACTTCTTTATACACTTTTAAATTTCTTTTTAAAAATATCCACATATTAAATATAAAATTTATTCTTTAATAAATTATACTTTTACCTTCATACACCTCATATATTTATTTTTCTCTTATTCTTTACGGCACTCGGAAATAGATTTTTGAGAAGTTTTAAAATTTTTTGAAAATTTATTTCTTGAGAAGTTTTAAGTCTTTTTGAAAATAGATTTTCGAAAAATTTAAAAGCTTTTATAAGAAAATAGATTGTCAAGAAACTTTTAGGCTTTTTGATTTTTGAGAAGTTTTAAGCTTTTTTGAAAATGTATTTTTGACAATTTACCTAAATTTTACTGTAAATCTTAATTTATATTTACATGTATTTCCTCCAAATTTCAACAAAATCAATTGAAAACAAGCTAAAAATTTTAGTTTTAATTAGTGCAGAACTAAAAAACATAGGTGATTTAGGGTTAGTTTGATGGATTTAAGATTTTGATTTTATTGAAAGTGAAGAGAGAAGAAGAGAAAATGAAGGAGTGAAAGGGTATGAAGGGAACAAAGAAAGTGAAAGGTGGAGTGCATTTAGTAAAAATAAAAAATTTAACTTTGAATTTAGAATGTATTTAATAGTGAAATATATAAAAAAAAAAATGTAAATAGAATTCTCAAGAAAAAAACATACATATAAAGTGTTGGGTAGCCTAACTTTCGATAAGACAAGTTTGGCCTTGAAGGTTTGAATTACGTGCTGGGCACCATGGATTCTTGTTGCTATACAGGGGCACAAAAATAAAAAGAAGGGCAGATCACTTTTTCTTCTGTCTATTTCTTATCTTCATCATTTCAAAGTTGGAAGCATCCGAGTTACTTTTTTTTCTGGTACACTAAACGTGAAATGGTTGGTTAAACTTTCATTTTCAACAACTAATGGCGTACGGTAAGGTTGTGAAATCTTTCTGATTCTGTATAAATGATCTGAATGCATGTGATCAGATGTAAGTTGGAAGAATTTAACTGATAGTAAAAGGAACAATAGCCAAATAGTTTTGTTTTACAGGCAATGCGAAATAACATGGACGATTTATCCTGTGGTTGTCAGAGATTTGTCCATCGTATAAATAAACGAAAAGGTTAAAGTAAGTGCTGATACTAGTAAAGATGAGTAGTATGTTTTAGTCTTGCCGGTAAGGAATTTTTCTTGGCTTAGCAAAAAGACCTGGGATCCACCTCTTGCTGGCGGTGAAATTCTTACTTTCAGTCATGATTTTGATTGTTCGGGTCACCCCAGATTTTATCATTTTTAGAATTAAGAGTTATCATCCTGCAGGCAATGAAATTCTTACTTTTAGTTATGTTTTTGATAATTGAGGTTGCCCCAGATTGAATTCTTGATATTAAAATTAAGAGTTCAATTTCTATTAACAAACACAAAAGTTGTATATTCATTTCTATGAATTGCAGTAGGATTTAGTTAGCAATGAGAAACTCAAGAAATTAATCTATATGGATTATAATACTGCAACTTTTTTTGCAGAAACAAATTAAACCAGGGGGTGGGTTACAGTGAAGATAGGCATGAGTAAAATGAAAAAAAAAAAAGAAAAAAAGGAATGATTCAAATTCAAACCACGTTTTCTGATTGCTTTTTGTCCATTTCTGCTCTAAGTTTCTTCAAACAATTGTCCTTAATGCCTGGTGTAATTTTCAGAGGGTTAAAATACAGAAGTTTGCAGCAATCCAATCTGTGCTGTCCCCTTAAGGTACTAATTTATTATTGGTGTACGGATGAATAATTAGTAACACGACAAAAGAATAAAGGTAAAAATTTAAAGCGGTTTGTCAGGGTAATTCAGTGTTTCACGTTCATTTCTGTCTACATATATGACAGTGATGTTGAATCTGTTGACATTGTTCCTTCCGGCTGCAAGCTTGAATCCATATTCCTTCATATGTAATATATTCATATTAAAGCAAGACACAGTTCCGTGATTTGAAGCGAAGATTCTGGCATCCCTTAATTGAATATTTCGTGCATGAAAGACTGCAATCTGCTTCATATGGAATGAACCTGCCCCTTTTTTGTCTGCAAAAAAAATTTGCCATACTACTATTATCTGATTGTCTCCATCTAGGATGCTGCACTGCAAATTTAACCTTACGTGCATGCATTTCAAATGATGAATGCCAGAGATGATATGTTTCCTGAATGCTAAACAAGCATTGTGTTGGGATTTTCAAGTAGAAATATATTGGAGATTAACACAAAATAAATTACATACAAAAAAGCTAATATTTAACGTGATCCGATCATAATTTCTTACATCTAATGACAAGAGAAATAAATCAAAGTACAGAAAAAATTTAATTTTAAACATATGAAATAATTTTTTACCCCAAACTCTGGTATTTTTCGTAATTTTTTTCTCACATTCCTACAAATTCATTTCTGGCAAATCACGCAATAATTATAATTCTATCATAAATCTTAAAGTTAAGATCCACCATATATCTATAAAAGCCCTCTTACATGATCCTCAAAAGATTTTATTCATTAAAAATTCTTACCCGTTAAAATATATCTATCCGTTAAACAAATTTAATTATCAACTAACTTTCCAACCAATAGAATTTATATAACTAAAATCCAAATTGATTTCCAATTAATTTTGGATCAAAATCTAAGACATTGTTATATATAAAAAATAATGTGATCTTGAATGTGTTCATTGAAACATTGTAGTAGGTTATCCTTGCTTCATTAGATAAATAAAATTTCTTAATATCATGTTACAAGAAAAGAAATTCTGATAGTTATGAACTATGTAAAAGTTTATACCAGGAGTGTTCTATATATATAATATACACAAAAAGAGAATTAAGTTAAGAATATCGTAGTCATACTGTACAATTAGAATTATTACATACTATTGAAGAGTCTCCTTTTCATGGATAAGGCCAGATAATGTCCCCTTTTTCAACTAGATTGTTCAGCATTGAAACTTCCTCACCCTTATAATTTATTTACAGCAAGCTTATCCAGCCTTTATTGATTATGACTAGTCATGAACTAGGGAAGAATAAATCTACCAAAGTGGCCATTGCATTTTGGGCAACCTGTAGAAAACACAAAAAAGCTTCTATCTAATTTGTGAATGAGCTCTAGAAAATCATAATCATGATAATTATTCCTGAGGTTGAGATGACTGTAACTGCAATTTTTTTTCACTTCAATAAAAAAAAAAAGAATTTAGATTATCCTATAGATTTTTCCTTGCCAGCTCACCTGAGTAGAAAAGTAAGAATCAATTTATAAATGAGTTAGTGAAATTATAAGGAGAAACTAGAAAGTGCTTATGCCTGACAACCTATCTCTCTGAAACCCATGAATTTTCTTTTCTGCTAGAACTTGTTTTGTCGGATTGTAGAAGCATAGCCCCTGCCCACTAGAATAGATGGAAGGGATGTGAAACAGTAGCTCCATGCTTCAATAGTCCAACTTTTGATTATGTAAACTTTTGAATAAAAGATGCTGTCAACTCTCCTATTGGAGAACAAAAAAAGCAGAATGACCTCGTGTCAAACCTGCTCAAATTCAACTAATCATTTCCTTGCTTTTTGGTAATGTGGTATCCACTTCACCACGCATTGGTGTCTAAGGAGGCATTAATGAAACTCAATCCCTGAAATTGTACAATATTTGAAGTAGCTAGCTGTATTATATAATTTATATTGTATCAAAACTTGAAGTGGAAGCAGGAAGTTTTCCTTAACAACATGGTTAAGACCAGTTTCTCTTCCTGGGTAATTTTATGGCATCAAAAAATCAAAATTTCAAATAATCTTTTTCACCCTGTCCAATGGCTATATTAGACAACAAAGTTTAGCCATCTGCTTCTTTAACCATTCAGGGTGATGACAGGATTTGATCCCAGTCTAAAGTAGAGCAACCTCTCCACCGTTGTCAATTTAAAGTTCCAAATTAGTGCCCGTGTAGGCCATATATAGGGGAGGACATCAAGGATAAGTCACGGGTCACACTAGCATAAAAATAAAGATGAGATGACTCGTACAAAATAGCCATTTTCGGACTGGGTGAATATCTTTTGTGCCCCCACTGGAGAAGTCTGCCGAAACCGCAATGAAGATTCCAGCGAGCAACGACAAACCAACTTTGAGCATCTTTTGGGATACCATACCCAAAATTCATTTCATCTGTTGAAAATTTGATGCATCCATTTGTGTGGGGTATCCTGAATCCTGCTTTCTGAACTGACCTTGCTTGTTGACTCCTTCGATAGTTCCCAACTTCATTTTTATAACGTGGGTCACACTGTTTCCCTATGGGACTTTTCAACTCATTATTTTGGATGGCATAGTCGTATAAGTACGTACTCAAATAAACCCAGCTGCATACACGTATCAGTATCGTTATATAAGTAAGCTGCTGGCATGGTATGTAGCTATAGTATGCTAGTCCTAGCTACTTGCTTATCCCAAGTGATAGCAGTAGCAGCAAGCAAAACTGCAAAAAAGTTCTTCTCGCCGGACACATTGCCAGCATTTTGAGCTTGAATTGTACACAAATGACAAAAGGGTTGCTATGTCCTAGAACTTTCCCTCTTGATTTTCACTTGTAGATTATAGTGAAGTACATTTGGTATATGCATGTTTTATCTGCACTCAGTCGAGGTTATATATTTAAGTATCCAATATTGGTTTTCAGTTCTAATCAATACTTGAAAGAGCACGATGTATCAGACATGCTTATAGGAAGAAGTTTAGAATGGAATCAATGAATCCTAAAAGAGTTTGATATATAGCTACTGTTGGAAATAGTGACTCAAATCTTATAACATATTTGTTTGGGATTGATTAAATATTATTTGATGGATAATAAGACTTGCAAAAGAAGAATTCTAAGAGAAAAAAATTTTTTGATAGGTAAGTTTGTATGCTTATAAATGGGTGAAGTCTTTATTGGAAGTATTAAAAAAGATGTAAGAGAGTTATAGGATTTTATAAGATATACACTTCATATGACTACTGAAGATTTGCGTCTTATAGGTGCGCATGATTGTATGTTTGTGAGTGAAATATAGAAGATTGAGATAGTCTATATAGGTATGGTGTATGTTTGTGAGTAGACTAGAAGAGACTGAGATGATCCACAATGGTATAATGCATAGATGCATATGGGTATGCAGTTATTTGTATTGAAATGGTGCACATGATATGCGTTTGTTTGGATTGAAAATACTTCATAGAACTGGAAAAGATTGAAAGGGTTTATGGGTATTAATTGTGAATGCTTGATTTGTTGTATGTTTGTAATTTTTTACAACTAGTGAATTTTATTTCTCATCTATGGACATAGGTTAATCAAGCTAAATCATGTTAAATTATTATCTTTTGTGTGATTGATTTATCATTTAATTATGCTTATGCTAACTTGGATGGATTAGGGCTTTTTAGCCTAACAAGTGGTATCAGAGCTGTGATAATTCCTAACAAGTGGTACCAGAGTTGAAGATTCAAGACATGAAAAGAGCTAGAGGTTCGAGGTATGAGAAAAAACAAGCTTAGAGAAGTTTGATTCAAGGAAAAAGTTCGAGTTCTTGTTTTGAATATCAGTTTTATGTGAAACGTGAAGATATATAAGAGAAGATGATTGCGAGACTTTCATTGTAGGTGGAGCCAAGCATGTTTAGTATGAAAATTGATGATTGATGAAATTTGAGTCAAGATAGAGATTGTTGAAAATAGTAACTCAAATCCTATAATAGATTTATTTAGGATTGGTTAGATATTGCTTGATAATAATAAGACTTTAAAAAAAATCTAAGAGAAAAAAAGCAAGCTCAGATGAGCTCGATTCAAGAGTTTGAGTTCATATTTTAAGGATCAGTTTGTGTGAAGCGTAAAGACACATAAGAGAAAATGATTGTGAAACTTTCATTGTAGATAGAACAAAACATGTCTAGTATGAAGATTAATGATTGATGAAATTTGAGTCAATGTGGAGATTATTGGAAATAGTAATTTAAATCCTATAACAGATTTGTTTGGGATTGATTAGATATTATTGGATGGATAATAGGACTTAAAAAAGAAAAATTTTAAGAGGGAAAAGATTCTTGATAGATAAGTTTGTATGCTTATAAATAGGTGAAGTCTTTTTTAGGTTAGGTATGAGAAAAATATATAAAAGAATTATAAAGTTTTATGGGATAAATACCTTATAGGACTACTAAAAATTTACGTCTTATGGGTGCATATATTTCCATGTTTATGAGTGAACTAGAGGAGATTGAGATGATCCATATTGGTATCATGTATGTTTATGAGTAGACCAGAGAAAATTAAGATAGTCCACATAAGTATAATGCATAGATACATATGAGTATGTATTTATTTGTATTAAAATAGTGTACATGGATATGTGTTTGTATGAGTTGAGAATACTCTATAGGACTAAAAGAGATTGAAGAGATCTATGGGTATTAATTATGAGTTCTTGATTTGATGTATGTTTATAATTTTTTACAATTAGTAGATCTTATTTATCATCCATGAACGTAAGTCGATTAGGCCAACTTCATTAATTTGATGTCTCTTGTGTTATTGATTAATCGTTTAATTATGCTTTCGTTAAGTTAGATAGATTAGGATTTTTTAGCCTAACAAACGGTATCAGAGCTGTAATAATCCCTAACAAATAGTATTAGAGCTGAATGTTCAAAATGTGAGAAGAGCTAGAGGTTTGAGATATAAGAAAAGATAAGTTCAGAGGAGCTCGATTCAAAAAAAGAGTTTAAGTTCATGTTTTGAAGATCAATTTGTGCGAAGTGTAAAGACACATAAGAAAAAATGATTGTAAGACTTTCATTATAGGTGAAACCAATCATGTTTAACATAAAAATTAATAATTGATGAAATTTGAGTCAAAATGAAGATTGTTGGTAATAGTAACTTAAATCCTATAATAGATTTATTTATGATTGGTTAGATATTACTTGATGGATAATAAAACTTGCAAAAAAAATTCTAAAAAGGAAAAGGCAAGCTCAGAGAAGCGCTTTTCAAGAAAAAAGTTTAAGTTTATATTTTGAGGATTAATTTATGTGAAGCATGAAGACACATAAGAAAAGATGATTGTAAGACTTTCATTATAGGTGAGCCAAACATGTCTAGTATGAAGATTGATAATTAATTAAATTTGAGTTAAGGTAGAGATTGTTAGGAATAGTGACTCAAATCCTATAATAGATTTATTTGAGATTGGTTAGATATTACTTGAAGGATAATAAGACTTACAAAAGAAGAATTATAAGAGGGAAGAGATTCTTGATATGCAAGTTTTTATGCTTATAAATAGATGAAGTCTCTATTGGGTTAGGTATGAGAAAAATATATAAGAAAATTGTAAGATTTTATAGGATAGACACCTTATAGGATTATTAAAGATTTACGTCTTATGGGTGTGTATATTTGTATATTCATGAGTGAACTAAAAGAGATTAAAATGATTCATATAAGTATGATATATATTTGTGAGTGGATTGAGAAGACTGAGATAGTTTAATAGGTAAAATGCATATAAGTATGTATTTATTTGTATTAAAAGTATACACATGAGAATGTATTTGTTTGGGTTAAGAATACTTCATATAATTAGAATAAATTGAGAGGGTATATGGGTATTAATTGTGAGTGCTTGATTTGGTATATGTTTATAATTTTTTACAACTAGTAGATTTTGTTTCTTATCCGTATACGTAGGTCGATTGGGTCAAACTGTATTAAATTACTGTCTCTTATGTGATTGATTAATCATTTAATTATACTTCTGTTGACTTTGATGGATTGAGACTTTTTAGCCTAACAAGTGGTATCAAAGCTGAAGGTTCAAAACGTAAGAAAAACTAAAGGTTCGAGATGTGAAAAAAATGCAAGCTTAGAAGAGTTCGATTCAAGAAAATATTTCAAGTTCATGTTTTAAAAATCAGTTTGTATGAAGTGTGAAGACATACAAGAGAAGATGATTATGAGACTTCCATTATATGTAAAACCAAGCATTTCTAGCATAAAAATTGATGATTGATGGAATATAAGTCAAAGTAGAGATTATTAAGAATAGTGACTCAAATTTTACAATAGATTTATTTAGTATTGATAAGATATTACTTGATGGATAATAAGACTTTTAAAAGATGAATTCTAAAAAGAAAAATATAAGTTCAGAGGAGTTCGATTCAAGAAAAGAGTTCAAATTCATGTTTTGAGGATTAGTTTGTGTAAAACATGAAGACACAAAAAAAAATGATTATGAGACTTTCATTATAGGTAGAGCCAAACAAGTCTTGTTTGAAAATTAATGATTGATGAAATTTGAGTCAATATGGACATTATTGGGAATAATGACTCAAATCCTATACAAATTTATTTGGAATTGGTTAGATATCGCTTGATGAATAATAAAACTTGCAAAAGAAAAATTCTAAGAGGGAAGGAATTCTTGATATGCAAGTTTGTATATTTATAAATATGTGAAGTCTCTATTATGTTAGGTATGAGAAAAAAATATAAAAAAGTTATAGGGTTTTATGAGATAAACACCCTATAAAACTACTGGAGATTTAAGTCATATGAATACGTATGTTTGTATGTTTGTGAGTGGACTAAAGAAGATTGAGATGGTTTACATAAGTATAGTGTATATTTATGAGTAGATTAGAAAAAATTAAAATGGTCCACGTAGATATGATGTATAAATGTATATGGGTATATATTTATTATTGTTGAAAGGGGGTATATGGATATGTGTTTATTTGAGTTAAAAAATATTTTATAGGACTAGAAGAGATTGAAAGAATTCATGGGTATTGATTTTGAGTGTTTGATTTGATTGTATGTTTGTAATTTTTTATAACTAATATATATTTTTTTATTCGTGACCATAGATCAATTAAATCAAATCACATTAAATTATTATTTTTTTATATATTTAATTAATTATTTAATTTCACTTCTGTTAATATTAATGTTTGACTGATTTAAAGCTTTTGGCCTAAGGGCTGCAAAAGTTTCCCCCAAATTTACAAGAACAGAAAGAGGCCAGAAATGTCTTCATTTCTATATATACTTCACCTCAACTTTCATCACTGATCATGGCTTCCACAATATTAATACTCATTGACTCAACTTCAAGACATCAAATCCAACCAATATTTTGTCATCATGTATAGATATCCATGGCAGTGAATAAGCAACGATGACGTGACCGTAATTTGATGTACCTTGTACAGTTTCACTGTATCAAAGTTCAATTAACAGGTGAATCAGTATTTTGTATCTCTTTTCATGTGATACTGCACAGCTGGGAGCAATTTAATTCCAAAGGATAAAGTTGCAAATTTTAGGGTAATTTCCTTGAAAATACCTTCAACACAAAGTAAAAACTTAGTAGCTAGTTTAGTATAACAAAAAATACATGGTAAACAAAAATTTAACTGCCAATTTCATTTCTAGCTCATGAACATACTATGAGCATCATAAACAGACTGTAGAAATGTCCTCTAACTTCATTGGTAAAGTTTTTTTTTTTTTTTATCTCTTTCTTCTTTTGGATTAGACAAACGGTTTCAGAGCTGTGAGCTCGAACCATGTTCTTGATATCGATTGATCACGGTATAGCAACATTTATAGCAGGGTCCTCTTCAACCGTGGATACATTACCTACTTAGACAAAGCTGCTTTAACACGAACAGATAAACAGATAAAGTGTACCATTAATTATTGTCGATGTGATAATGTGCATGTGATAATTTGATATAGTTTCCTCATTTATAAAGTTGTATAGATTAATCATCCATGTAGATCGAAATGTTTGTGAGACTAAACTGATGCCATCCGGACACTACTCATCTCTAGTCCTGGTTTTGAATTTCGATCTATTTCTGGGATTTTGAGAGTGAACGGCAAAGGCTATTACATAAGATGAACATGTAAAAGAGTTCATGGAGATAAACCATAAATGATGAAGAATACAAAGAACTTAGCAAATTATATTTGTTGGGGATTATAATTGTGCCCAAAGACATGAGACCAGAATCCGGTTTTAACTCGTAAATTTGCCAGAGAGTGGCAGATTATTCCTGTTGTTTAAGTGTAACCCATGGAATATTGAGCCCGATTGAATATGTCATGATCATAAACAAGGAATATTGAAATCTATATAAAGTTCAAGGTCCTGAAGGGCCAATTGAGTGTAAAAAATGGCCCCAATGGCCTTCCCCCAATATTCAGGACCGAAATGGATCTTGAGCCGTCCAAAATATTCAAACCCATATCCACATAATAAATTTTTGTATTTCACCACTGTTGTTAGAGGTGTCTAATAGATTAGGGAGCCCATGATATAGCACAACTCGGCACGATATAGGTTGTGGCAAAACCCATTATTATAATCACAGCTCCTTTCAAGCATGACTCGTTTATTTGCGTTATGTTGCGTTAGAGACTTTAGATTTATTGGACCAACACAAAATGTCCCATCAAAAAGCAATGCCAAAACGTGGCATATGGGCTGATATGACATGATACATAAGCACTAATTTATCATGTAATAAACAAATTTAATTGGTTCTTAGTTGTATTTTTTATTATTTTTATCATATGATAAATATTTTTTGCTCTTTTAATATTTTATGTTAGAAGTTTAAATTGCATCAATAAATCTATTTATAAAATATTTAAATTATTAACAGATAAAATTATAAATTTTCTTATTTTGATTTATCATTTTCTAAAAAAAAAGTATTATGAAATGTATATAATTTAAAGATTGATTATGAAAAACTAAGAATAAGACATAACACATGATATAAATAAATCATTATATGATAAAATTGAAAAATAAAATAATAATGTGATATTCATTTCTGTAAAATTTTGAGATATAATATTAGTATTTGTTGATTTTCACGTATTATTTTGATTAATTCTTTTGACTTTTATAGGTAAACATAGATATTTTTATCGAATCATATAAATTTTATGCTTCACATATTAATTTTAAAAAATAGTTGAAAAATAAAAAATAATTCTAAAAAAAGATTAAAAAAAAATTAAGAATTTATTAATAAGCTATGGTTGACTCGATTCGGCACAAAAAAAAAGAACCGATCCATAAGGTTTATGAATTATGTACTATATTAGACCATGCTTTTAATTTTTATGAATTGTGTTAATATAACTTATTAAATAATAATATTAAATTGACACAATCTATTAACATATAAATTGATTTTTTAATATATCATATTGACTCAAAATGACCCATTTTATACCTCTACTTACAATAAATTTCTAAATTCAAACATCACTTAAAAGTAATAAAAATCATTACTTCGAACACATGCATCCTTTCTTTCCACCCAATTCCAATTGAAATTCATCAGTCCTGTTGAATTTTAGCAGGTCAATAATAATTGTATAGTTTAAATTCAGTGGAACAACCAAAAACAAACAGTCAAACAAAAATTCCAAACCGAACAAACAATTCAATTTCAAAGACCACCGTTTACGTTGTTCTGTAAAAATAATACTACTAATGTTTTATGTTCCTTAGAATTTTGTCAATTTTCCATGCTGGCTATTGCAGAAATGTCGGTTAAAAGTCACATTCAATATTCCATCCCACTTTTACTCTGCCGACATGTGGCCCTGTTCCTAATCTTTTAATTGAAAAGTAGTGGTCATTGGAGGATAAATAGATCTGATGCCACCTGACAGAATGAGGGTGGATTCATTAAAAGATTTAATCAGTTTCATGCTATGATAGGTGGAAAGAGAATATTAATGATTTATGCTTCGATCAGTGGAAAGAGATTTGGGTCTAATTTGAAAATTATGTGATAATGCGATGAAAATTTGTTCAAACTGCTTTCCATTATTTTTTAAAAGTGATGTGAATCGCTTGATGTCATTAGACTTCAGTTATCCAAAAGAGATACGTAGTTCTCAAGTTTCCAAATCATGATTGTCAAACAAAACATCTTGAATTGATCCGTATGATTGCAGTTCGGTTGGGTAACAACTAAAAATTTGCTCTGCCTCTGCACCTTTCTCCAGTATAGAGGCTTTTACCCCACCTCTGCCTTTCGTTCAGGACTTTGATTTTTGTGTTTCAATGACTCTGATCCAATTTGATTTTTTAGACATTGAAGATGGAAACAAATATATAAGAAACTATATTATTGGAGAACATGAACTTGGAGAACATGAACTCTGGAACCCAATCGAACTAACAGATGGTTTTCCGGTTGACATCACAGCAGATAAAATAAGAAGTAATACTCATAAATATTGCTTCTGTTCTTCCCAAAAGAGAACAAAAAAGGCTGCTTAGCTCATAAACTACTTAAAAGTTAAGCCTATCGTCCCCTCCGCGGATTGGTACATTAACTTCACAAACTACCAACATTGATCAGTCTCCCAATTCCTACGGCTACTATAACTAGAAAACCCCGATGAAGAAGCTGCTGCCGCTGCCATTGTTGTCGATGTGTGAGCAAAGGAATGAAATGGGCGGTTCTGCCTGTAAAGATTCCTGTCATAAACTGCACGTTTATCTGGATCTGATAGCGTCGAATATGCTTCATGGATTTTCATAAATTGACCAGCTGACATTTCTTTCTGATTCATTGACACAACATCAGGATGACACGTTCTTGCTAGTCTCCTATAGGCTGCCTTGATTTCATTCCCGTTTGCACTCACTGGAATCCCAAGAACCTCGTACAATGATGTTGATGAAGCCATTCTGTTCCAAGATATATACTTGGGTTAAGTTTTTCTTTTTAGGCTCTCTTTCAGGTTGTTCTGAAGAATATTCAAAGGAATGGCTTTGGACTGGAGATAAGACCAAAATTTAAACGGAGGAAAGCTGAGGATTTTGAGGTAACAAAGATTTGAAGGGATGAGGGATTAATATATAGAGGTGAAGAAATGTAACAAGTGGAACATGAACCATAATCGATTATAAATCCTTATCCAAATGCTGCTCTCTTTGCTGAGTCAGCTGAATGTTCACGTGGATAGGCTTACGCTTTTTAGTGATTAGTCCCAGTCCCACCTCCATCTGGACCATCTCGGTCCCATAAACGCATGAAACTTAGGGTACATAGTAGTAATTTGCAAGCTTCCATCATTGGAATTGGAAAACAGTTGTTTCACATGGGATTCCATCAAGTTTTCCTGGAGCAAAAATTCAAGAACACGTTAGGGAAAATTTTCTCCGATATTTTTTGATCTGCTGAGACTTTTCTTATTTTCTAGTCTAATCACAGACCATATTCATAGTATACGCCAGTAATTGAAAATTTCGCTCATGGACTTGACTTGAAGTTGCCTTCTTTTCTTGTGAAGGTGGCTGTTTTTACATAAATCAAGTGGCCGGACTCAGATGTGATCCAATCATATTAAAGCCCTTTTTTTTTTTTTGGTTCTGCTTTTCCCTGGATACATAAGTGGCCTGCACATTCATCTGCAAATCAAGAAAAAAGTCCACAAGAAAAATCAAAGCAGAATCTATTATTAACAGTGGATATCTGCTGGCATCATTCTTGTTTCTTCTCTCATAGGAAATCTAATAAAAATATCTTTAGTCACCTCATTTCTTTATCTATCTGTCTGGTTTTTTGTACGGTGATGTTTGCATAATAGGACATGCAGGTGCTAGCATCCATGACTACAACTGTTGCTTTATTTAAACAAAAAGTGATTGTACCATCAAAGCTTTCAAAAAATTTGGATATATTCAATAATTTCTAATTGAATTAGCTATGGCCAATAATTTTATATCCTTTATCACAACCATTTGAATTGTCTTAGTCTTACAGCTCTACAACCACCATTCAAACTAGAAATTTGTCATCCTCTGGAGTGGCCCTGTTCCATTATAGCTCCAATAGGGGTCCTACGCTTGATATTTCTCGAGCTCAATGCTCAATTTTTGTTGCAGGACAACAAAGGGAAAAAAATGATAAGAGAAGGTTATTCTATAATAATTCTGTTTTAAAACTATTTCTACTTTCTCTTACAATTATTATTATTAAAAAATTGTTACTTTTTTTTTTTTTTTACGTAAGGATAAATTTAGAAAATCTTTAAATACGTTATCTCTTAATTCCAATTAATAAAATCAATATTGTAGTATATTTAAATATTTGGTGGGAACTCAAGATTTAATCAAATTAATTCAAGCCATTACTTTTAAAAAATCCAACTTATTGAAAATTTAAATCTAGTACCTATAGTTTTTTTTGATAATTTTTAAATTATTGCCTTCTTTATATTAAAAAAAATACTTATGAAAAAACAGGAAAAGCCCATCTTCCACATTTTTATTCTATTTAAATGAGCTCCTAATCCTTTTATTCCGATTACCTAAAAAAACCCAGTTATTCTTATTCCCTGTGGGCTTGTATGGATGATGGTTGGCTGCGGTTAGCGGCCAATGGCTTGGGTTGTAGGCCCAAATTCGTTTCCTTGGTCTCGATTCTTTCTCTTCGAAACTGGGTTCAGCGTCTGCCGACTGGGTTCCGTCTACTTCATCAGTAACCCGCAGCTACAAACGCCTGATTCCGCATCCTTTTTTCTTTTTTTCTTTTTTTTCTAATACAATTTTAATCTTGCAGATTTTGTTTTTGTTTTTGGTTTGGGTATTTACTTATTAATCTCTAATTTTCAAATTCTTGTATGGGTTTTCGTTAATTCGTTTCGGAATTTTGCTTGACTTGAGATAATATCCGATGAATTTATGTATTGTTAATTTCTTTGGGTATTAAGGAAAAAGAAGTTATGTTTTAATTGGTAATCAATTATTTTGTTTCGAATCCGTCGTTCGAAGTTTCGAGTGAAAAAGAAAATGCCGAGCAAGAAGAGGAGAAGAAAGGAAGAGAGACCCAAGATCAACCCCAAAAACAAATACTCCGATAACCCGCCCGATTTTGCTCTCTTAGCGTCTTTATACCCTTCGTTTAAACCCTTCGTGTTCTACAGTCGTGAAGGCCGACCCAGAATCGAGTGGACCGACTTCAATGCCACCCGCGAACTCACCCGTGTTCTTCTCCTCCACGACCACGGTCTCCAATGGTAAATCCCTAAGCTTCTTCTGTAGGTAGTGGTTTTGTTGTTTTGCTATTTTTTTGTTAATTTGAATTGGATTTGACAGGTGGGTTCCTGATGGGCAGCTCTGCCCTACAGTGCCCAACCGCTCCAACTACATCCATTGGATAGAAGATCTCCTCTCGTCTGACATTATTCCCAAAACTAACAGCAATGGAGATAATGTGAGGGGATTTGATATAGGAACTGGAGCCAATTGTATCTATCCTCTTCTTGGTGCATCTCTTCTTGGCTGGAGTTTTGTTGCATCAGGTAACAATTGCTATCGTTTGCTTAATTACTGTATTTATAATCCATCCATGTCCGAACTGAAATTCTGGGTTTTAAACACTGCTAAACTTGATTGCAGATGTGACTGATGTAGCACTAGAATGGGCAGAGAGAAATGTTAAAAACAATCCACATATTTCAGAATTAATTGAGATTCGAAAAGTTAAATGTTCTCATAACACTTTTACTCCTGAGGGGTTAAGTAATGGCGAGTCTATTTATTCCGAGGAAGGAGAAGGTTTGCCATCTTCTTCTTTTGATATGCCAGCAAGTGAAAATAAAAGTTATCATGGACCTCCTATACTTCTTGATGTGGTAAGGGATGGCGAGAGCTTTGACTTCTGCATGTGTAATCCCCCATTTTTCGAAAGCATTGAGGAAGCGGGATTGAATCCAAAAACTTCGTGTGGTGGAACTCATGAGGAGATGGTTTGTCCTGGTGGAGAACAGGCTTTCATTTCTCATATTATCGAAGATAGTGTTGTGTTGAGGCAGTCTTTCCGGTATTGTTCTTAGGGATATCTCCATCTCTGTTAGCTGAAGTTGTTAATTTCACATAATGCTAACCTTTATGTTTTAAGTTTGTTCTTAGGTGGTATACTTCAATGGTTGGAAGGAAAGTGAACATCAAATACCTAATATCAAAGCTTCGAGACGTTGGAGTTACTATAGTTAAAACAACTGAATTTGTCCAAGGCCATACATGTCGATGGGGACTTGCTTGGTCCTTTGTGCCTCCTGTTAGGAAGATAATTTCACCACATGTGACTGAGAAGAATATTTTGTCTTTCATGCTTGAGGTTTGGCTCTTTTCTTTAGTTTGTCTTAAAAGTGTTCAATTTCTTTTGTCCACAAGTTTATATGCACTTGTGTTGAATATTTGGTGATATTACCTGGTATCTACATTAGATGGATTAGCTACATTGATTTTCTGCCCTGTTTTTAAGTTAGACCTTGATGGAGCTTAAAATTCAATAATACAACTCAAAGGCATATCCTAAAGGTTGTGATTTTTGATACTTGGGATATTTAAATACACAAAAAGAAATACTTGTACTGACATTCAGATTGGAATCAATCGGAGTTTCTAATTAATTTTCATATTAGTCAAAAGATGCACAAGCAAACATTGATTCTATCTTTTATGCACCCGCAAATGCTTGTATGGAGAGATAAAATAAACATATTGGCTTCTGTTGCAATACTTTTATCCGTATGTTTATGTCATGTGTTGCATTTTCTGTTCCTAGTTGTGTGACATCTCTCAGTTGAACTTTTATTCTTCCTAGGGTATACAACGCCAGTTTGGTGCAATAGATGTACTTCAATCAGTTGAGTCCTTTTTCCATACTGGCAGAGCATCTTGTAAATTGAATGCCTCTTCTTTCACAGTTGACGTAAGAAATATTATTGTCCATTTATCATAGGGTTTTTTTTTATGTTGTATGAAATTTTGCTCTGTGCTTACATGCAATACAATCTCATTTTAATAGATTTCTGCATCAACTGATCATTGCAATGCTCTCCTAAACAATGAAGTAAAACATCTTGATGAAGTTGCTGGTTGCAGCAATGTGCAAGGGGCATCCTCAAACCTGTGTTTTCGTGTCTCAGTATGGTTACCTTCTTGCTTGACTTGAATATAACGAGTCCTGCAGTGAAGACTCGATACATGATAATATTTGTTTTACAGGTCTTTCAGCAAATCCCAGGCACACTTCTTGTGAAAGGATCTTTACAGCATAGAGATAGCCCACTCTCAGGTTTTTCACTTGCTCTCATAATCTTCGTGAAACTCAATATTCTTACTATTGTGTTAAAATTGCTAACATGATGGTGTTCAAAAGCTTACTTGATCATTCACAGTTATTCTATCAAATGTGAGTTGGACATACGGCCATTAATTTGCATGATGCTTGTAATTGATTGCCCAAACACTGAGGAAATGAAAGTTATTAAAACCTATTGTCTTTACCAGAATTGAAGACTTGTCTGGGGTAAGGCCAAATACTTATGTATAGTTAAGTTCAAGTAGCAAGATATAGAATGTAAATTCTAGCTCAATTTTCTTTTCCAGTATATGCTTCTCAGTTAAACGGAAAGTCTAGAGAACCCACTTTATTTCCCAAATATTGGTCCCTTATAGAGTATTTTATCTTCAATCTCATCTATGTGAGTTGCCCCATCATAAGCAAAGTTATTATTATTATTTTTTCTACTGTCTTCATCAATCTTCATCACTGTTATTTGATTCCTAGCCAATCTTTTCTTTTGACTTGGTGTTACCTGTATGTTTCTTCTTGATTGGAACTATGACGCATTCTTAATTTGAGATCACTCCTTCTTGACAACTTTTTTGCTAGTATTTATATTTACAATCCAATCTCCTTACTTACTAGTTGTCATCAAATATCATTACTGTGGACAATTTGATTTTGGCCATGTGGACAATATATGATTACTAATGAAAATTGATACTGCTTACTGAAAACAATTGGTGAAGTGCGAATATGCAATATAATGAACTGACGTGGGCTTAGGGGGGGCTAGTCATGAGAATTTGAAGTCGATTGTCATATCCTCATATTCCCATCTCTTCCATATTGAATGTCATCGTGAATTCATTAGCTGTGCACTCTTTCTTTTGCAGGATTGTTCTCCTCAATAATCCAACACTTGGAGGATTCACTAAGACATAAATTTTGTAGGGAAAAGGCTGGCGCCAATCACTTCTAGGCTCCTAATTACCTTATTCAACACAGCAGCATTTAGATTCGATAAATTTGAAGCTTAGATATAGGACAGTATCCAGATCAGCTTCTGCCATGACACTATCATTATCCGAGCCCTTTGAAAGGCAATACATGAACTTACTGGTTACTACTGAATCAAATGCTCATGTGCCCATCTATAATCATCACGGTGTTGCCTTCGTTTTGAATAGGATCAATCAGTGAAATTGAATATTGTATAACCCTTTAGTTCGAAGAAAGGTCAGAAGAAAACTATAGATCGTATTTCAAAGTAGGAAGCAGTCACCCAATTATTCTTCACTGGGTGTCAATCATAACCTGTTTTCGGCAATTTCCCTTGTCAGCAGCGTCTCTTTTGTCAAGATCAGATTATTTGTTTTCTTGTTTGTCTTTATCTCGTAGTTTATTAATCTAAATCACACATCATTGAAAAAGACTATTTATCAGCCAATGCAATATTGTCGGCATGCACTTCTCGGTGAAACTGCGAGGCAGGGCAACTTGTATTTGTCATTTTGAGTGGTAATTGACTAATTGCTTTTAGCTACACCTGTTCAATACTAGTTGGCTTACAGTTTTTACTTTTCAGTCTATTAGATAGAAATCAAATTTTGGTCTTGATTGGAAAAGAAAAAAGGAAAAGAAACTAAAATATGGTATATCTCACAAGGATGGAGATCCCTTTTAATCCTCCTTGTGGACTGAGTGCTTCAACTTTGTGATCCAAAAATCTAATGGATTTAACTTTCTTTTTGTCTAATCCTGAGCTCATGTAGCTAACAGCTATAGAAGCTGCCATGACAACCGGGCATAGCACATTTGTGACATATGGCCCTGATAGTGAAATTTGAAGGTAGTTTCCAAAAAGATGTAGGGAGACTTACCAGGAGTTACAAGCATTTTAAGCCGAAATGTTTTACTTTCTTTATTTCCTTGAGGAGTTATGGCCTATTGGCCACTCCAGCTCATAAAAGGACTATGAGAATTGCAGAACAGCCTAAAAATGAAGGAAGCAAACTAGCCAATCCAACAAGAATATCTATCACATCAATGCACGATAAATATAGCCAACGCTATACACATCATATACTACATTACAAACAAATAACCGGACAGCCAATTATGTGGAGGTAGAAACTAATTACAAGAGAAGAAAACTTCACAAATTCATCAACACTTTCCTTCAACCCTGGCGCGTGTAAGGCCAACACAAGCATCAACAAAATCCTCATCAATAAAATCTGTAGAGAAAATCTGCAACCGATCAGCACAACCCTTGGCAAAGCACTGAGTAATGAACAGTCTAGCATATCCATGAATTCGCCCTGTCACTGGTTTAACACATAATACAGGATTATCTGCCTGTGGTGTGACTGTGTTCTCCACCCTGTAGAAGAATTTCCTTGATGAAACTGGTTGTTGCTCACCCAAATGCTTCATATTGCCATCAAACTTTGTCGATGGTAAATCTGTGTCTATCCAATTGTCCTTCAGGTAATTAGCACTCCAGAATGGAGACCCTGCCTTAGGCTGAGGAGACTTACTTGGTTTCCAGATACAGATAATTCTCTTTGGCAACAATTCAGCAATTGTTCGCCCAAAGACTTGATCATCCTGGTGGATCAGGAACTCCCCGAGTTTTTCCTCCAAGTACTTCTCAAAGTCAGGAGGATCCTGGTGCCCAAATTCAGTGCGGATCTCAAGAATTATGATCTCTGACTGTGTCTCTGACAAGAACTTCTTGATATCATTGATGACAACATCCACGCTGTAAGTAGACAGGATTCCATGGCAGACACGACGATCTTCATTAACTCGAATATCCAAAACTCTGGTGCCTTTAACAAGCTGTTGGTAGATAGACAAAGATTGACATTGTGCAAAAGGGCGAGAGATACACGGAATTCCGATCTTGTTGGTAGCAGAATCATGAGTTCCAGGCCATACAATCTTGTTTATGTGAAGTTTCTCAGGACCGAGGCCACCCATCCAATTCTTCCTGTCAGCAGGACGGTAGTCACTACCAGGAAATGTTTCCCCACAACTTTCATGAAGGTCACAAAGCGTTTTCTTTTCAGTGGAGATTGCCTTACGCTTTTCCATCTGTGTAGAGACCTGAGAACCCATTTTTCAATCAGAGAAGAAAAAGAAGATTGCTGAATCCTTTCTTCTCTTTTTCTTCTTCTTGATATTTCCCTTGTTTTCCTTCTGTCTCAAGTTGTAAATTAAAAGCTTTCCTTTATGGGGTTGAATGTATAGCAATATCATTATTATAAAGTCAGATAGTGTTATTGTAGGGTCCACCTTCTTGTACCGTAGATAATAAAACTTGATAGTGAGACATCTTTCTCAACGTTTTCTGTATTTTTTTTTCTCAATTATCTTTGATATTTTGGTTTCAGACAGGACGTGGAAACTATCTTTTGGTCTGGTGGGCCGCTTTGATTTTCATTGCATTATTGTTGGAGAGTTGCAATCGATTTTAGATCTTGGATTCTTGCAAACATTATCTAAACTTTGGTTGGTTTTCTGATATTTTCAATATTGTTGCTGAATCCACGAGTTAAATTACGGGCTTGTGATCAATGGTCTGGTTCAACCACTTCAAAAAAATTAAAGCACCTAAATTATTAAGTTAATGTTTTCTATCAAACAAAATGTTTGGTAACCTCAGCTAAAACTTTAATCAACTCACTTTTTAATGGACAATTGAGCAATCAAAGGAAAACAAAATTTATAATTTTCTTATCATCCGCAAAATATATCTCAATTAATTGAGTTGTCCCTCATCAGAAATATCCCATTCCTGCTGTAAGGACCCAAAATTCCTATATCCACCGTATCCATTGTATTGTGCCATTCAACTTGTATGAAAACGCTACACTGAAATTTTGAAGGAAGAGTACTTGCATCTTAATTTGACAATTAATCACTTATGAATAAATCTTGATAATGCAACAGATTTTCTTCATCTCTAAACAATCATGTACCATAAGACACGATAATGTAACATGAAGAAAGACAGCAATTCAAAGTTTACAATTTTTATTCAATTAACTCTTGAATGAAACAATTGCTTACAAGGAAGCATAATATATTGCCCCTAGTGAACAGTAAAAACATTTACAACAAAACCTCAAAAGTATATATGATTATCATTGTGTTCTTGATGTAACATCAAGAACACGACTATTCACTACGGGGCAAGATAGTTGTATTCTTGATATTTGTTTGATTTAATGATAAAATTGTGGTTAGAGAATCCAAATTTTAGAAAGTACAAACATGAATTTTGGTGGTGGAAGGCTGTTGACTTGATCTTTCATATTGTAAGCTCAATCTTAATCATGGGATTATGTTCGGTGAAGGCTAATTCATATTCTCCGCCGGTTAAATTCTTGAAATGAATTATATAGAAAATCACTAACATTGTCATTAAGACATCCATAAATTTGTTCTGGAAAACAGCATATGCAGCTTTCATCATTACCAGTTTCTACTAATTTGCCAGAAATTACATCTGCATCATGGCTATCCATTAACAGCCTAGTTGTGCAGTAAAAAGAAGAGAAATGAAAGAGAAACCCGATTACATTTTGAAAATATTGCAAAAACCAACACCTTTTTAGCAGGAAATAGTTGACTTGATAAATTTAAATACTGTTATAGAAGAAAAAGAAAACACCTAAATTATTAAATGAACGCTTTCCATGAAACAAAATGTTTGGTAACCATGTCTTAAGTTTTAACAATTGGTTTAAGCTTTAACAGTTCACTCTTCAATGAACAATGCAGTAACCACAATAAAACAGATTTTATGATTTTATTATTATTAATAAAATATGTACTAATTAGTTGAGATGGTCCTTCTCATCAGGAAAAATCCATCCAAATTTCTTATATCCATCATATGTATTGTATCGGGTCATTGAATTTGTATGGAAACGCAATACTGTCTGAAATTTTGAAGTGAGAGCACTTGAATCTTAGATTTGACAATTAATCACTTGTGAATATATCTTGATAGTGCAGCAGAATTTCTTCATAACTAAACAGTCATGTACCATAAGATAATGTAACATGGAGAAACACAGCACTTCAAAGTTTACAATTTTTATTCAATTAACTGAAATAATTGCTTATAAGGAAGCATAATATCTTATCCATAGTGCAGAGTAAAAAAACATTTAGAACAAGACCTCAAGAGAATATACAACTATCATTGTGAAAAATCCTACTCTATAGAATCTAAACAGAGTTAAACTGTGATGCTAATGATACAAAAAAAAAAAAAAAAAACTGAATAGAAAACGGATTCTTACAAGTCTTCCAAAAAATAACCCAGCAAAGATGAAAATGGCTAAGACTGAGTATATTGCTCCTTTCACAGGGTGCAAGTTATCTCATACTGTGAAGGTATGCACTTTATTTTCAAGTTCTATCCAACTAAGAGCTACCTCTTTCCTAACTTGTCTCTTATTCATAATCATAAGGTGTCTCACTTTCTCAACCAATTCCCACTTCCCAAGTGCGCATACGCTGCAGAGGACTGAGGCTCCAACTCAATAAGTTGTTCAGCGGCTTTTCTTCCCAATTCTATATTTCCATGGATTCTAGAAACACAAGTAGTGCATCCCAAGCCTTGCTATCAGACTTATATTGCATCTTTCTCCAGATTGTTCATCAACTGGCCGAAACAACCAGCTCGACCTAAGAGATCAATTAAACATGCATAATACTGTTGATCGGGAATTATGCCATGATTAGAAGAAATGCATTCAAAATACCTAAGCCCTTTCTGAAAGACCAGAGTGGCTACATACATTGACATAATAACAAAAGTTGTCCTATCTGGCTTCACCCCTTGTTTTTTCTTTTAGAAAATTTAAGAAAACAGAAATAATAAAAGAGAAGAAACATAATTTTAAAGTGTGAAAAATATTATCTTAAAAGCAATTTGTGTATAAGATATAATAAAATCTTAAAAAAAAAATTAAATCAGAATTAGTAAAATGATTATGCAGAAAGATCAATTTATAATAAATTAACAGTTACAAAATAAATCAATTTAAAAATTTATGACATTTTATATAGTCATATTTTTTATTTAAATAATTTTTATTTAAATAGTCATGTTTTCTTGTTTAAATATATTTATTCGGACTATTATATATTTTTTTCTGTTCAAACATATTTATTTAAAATAAAAATAATATTTTAGTAATATTTAAAAATAAAAAAATAAAAAATTTAAAAATTAAATCTATTTATTAAACAAGTCTAAATGTTATTGCTTAAATGCTTATTTTTAACTTTTAAAATTATCTAACCCACCAAAAAAATTTCTAACAAACCCAAGTGACTTACCTACTTTAAATAATATTTAAATAATTATTTAAATAATATAAATAATCTTTTTTAAACTAAATAATCTCTTTTAAATTATATATAAATAATCAACTTAATATGTGATATATCACATTTTAAATTATCAACAATTTTACCATGCCATCAAACTTTTTCACTGCCTCTTCACCGTGCCCATGCTGTGCCAATGCAGAAATCATTGTGTGCTTATTATCATAAACCTTATATTATTAAATTTCAATGTCCACGTTCGTTTTTTAAAATGTCATACTCTTTGAATAGAAAACAATGTTATAGATTTGAGCTTTGAAATCATTTCTATTAGATATTATTTTTAAAAATAATTATATAAATTAATTAAATTAAATTGTAATTATATAAATTAATTAAATTAAAATTTAATTTTATATTTTTTAATATAATATAATTTAAAATAGTCAATCATCACAAATAATCAATTCCTAAATAAAAGTAAATGTTTTTAGTTTTCATTGAAACTATACAAAAATTAATGAAGGCTCTTAATCATTTTAACCATTAAAATTTTTTTTCTTTTTAACCATTAAATTTTTTTCTTTATTTATATTTTTACAAAATATTTGGATTTGCATAAATACACAATACCATGTTTCATTGTATAATGTAGTCATTAAAAAAAAAATCTTCATTGCTATACAATAATTGAAACTTTCCTATAAGCTTAAACTTTTAAAACAATCGATCTCTTTTAATATAATACAATCCTTTCTTTCAAAATAATACTTTTTAGATTTTTAAAAAGATTTTTCCTTTTAGAATTTAAAAAATAATTGGATCACCCAACTTAATATAAATTTTATGCTGAATACAAGGCTATCTCAAAAATATAGTAGGATGGGTAATTTTATTTACAAATCTAGATCAACTATTTCATGAACACGAATGGTAAAACATCTCCCCGAGGAAAACTATTGGAAATGCTTAGAATTGAACTATTCCACAGGTCACCACTTCTTCCAAACATCAAAGCTGCAACTAAAATCCACTAAACACTAGTGCCAAGCACGAGAAGGGATTGATTAAACAAAAGTAGTGAAAGGGGGGAGAACCATTAGCAAGTACTACTTGCCAAGGAGAAGAAGTCATTTACTAACAATCTTAACAGTTTTGTTGGGTTGGATTGATGATTGATGATCAAAATAGAGCTAAGTGTGCACAATCAAAATCGTGCAGTAAGGAAAGATTGGACGGCCCACAATTGCTCTCTCTCTCTCTCACTCTAACTTCGGTATGATCACGTGACACACTCTCCACATGATATGTCAGAACATCCCTTGGCTTCTCTTTTGCCATTTGCAAACTTTTTTACGTCCACGTCACCATGATTCGGGGTCTTTCACGATGATACCAACGAACCATCTCCTACCGTTTGATCACAACCCCCGCATCCATTAAGCACCTTCTTATCCTCTATTATTTTAATATATCTCTTCTTCCGCTAAGCCAAAGGCCGAAGCAGTTATAGTTTATATTATGAAAACAGGCGAAACCAAAGCGCACGTAGTCAAAGATCCTTTCTCTGATCTGCCTCTCATTGTACTACAAAAACCCAGGGACCCTTTTCTTCCTTTCTCTATCTAAAAGTCTCCGTAGCATAAAAAAGAGCAGGTATTTTTTTTTATTACTGTTATTTGTTTATTATTTATATTTATTACTTTTTTTAATTTTTTTTTTTTTTACGGAAAGCCCTAATAGGGAGAACCTTTTATTATAGGCTTGGGATCTGATATTTTTGGAAAAATGATGTTTTGATGGTAGGGAAATGGAAAGATCTATTTTTTTTGTTGACATGTGGATAAAAAATTGACTTTTATGTTTGGATTTTGGGAAAGGAGAGGTTTTTTATTTTGTGGGTTTTTTTTATTGATTTTTTAAAAAAATCTTTTTGGTGATTGTTTATTCATTATTGATATGTTGGTTAAAATGGCTTTTGATGGTTTTGGTGAATTTAGGTTTTTGAAGCAACATCTATGAAAATGGAAAATGGGGTAGGAATGATTGACGATTCTGTTATGGTAGATAATAAGATTGTGGAAGAAAGGGTTGCCAATGAGAAAGTGGAGGAGAGGGTAGTTGGGGGTACCGATGAAACAACAGATGCGGAAGATGAGGTTTTTCAGGAGGCAATTGGAACACTAGAGCATTTGCAGGAGCAGACAGAAAAATCTGGACTAGGGGACGGCAGTTTAGTTGCCGATGCAATTGGAAATGGTGAGATATTTGGTGACACTGGTTCAGAGGAAGTACTGAAGAATTCAAATTTAGAACCTGAAGCAGAGACCTTTGAAGAGGCTATTGGGGTTCCAACTAAGGTGGGGTCTCAGGAGGATGTGGTTACAAGTGTGGTTGAACCTCAGGAGGATGTGGGAGTGTCAGTGGATGAGCAGAAAGTGGAGGAACTGTCAGGTGCGGAGAGTGTTGGTGGTGGTGTGGTGGCTGATAAGATTGATGAGGGAGGGACTGAAATGGGAGCAGGGACTGATAAATTGAATGGTGGAAAGGAGGTACCTGAAATTAGTGGTACTGGAGAAACAGAAGTCTTGAGTGATGAGAATGAAGGAAATCTGAAGTCTGATACAGTCATTGAGAAGCCTGTAAATGCTGATAAGACACATTTAGAGGGTACATTGACAGACGAAAAATTGGAAACTTTGGAAGGTGATAAGGTGGAGGAGAATGTAAAAGTGGAATCCAAGTTAGAGTTTTTTCCCCGAGAGGGTAAGGGTGAGGAATCAAGGGAGGATGCACTGGCTACTGATTATCAAGACACAAAGGTTGGGGAATCTGCTGGTACTTCAGCTGGCATGATTGTCAAGCTCCAAGATAATGAAGTCGTTGAAGAATTGAATAACAAGTCCGCTAATGTTGAAACAGGAGATCAGGGAAAAGAGAATATGGAAGCAAAAGGTGCCACAGCTGGTATGGATTCAGTGGATGGTGGAGATGAGGTTGAAAAAATAAATAAGGCTTTGGCTGCTGTGGAGGCAGAGGATAACAGGAATGGTCAAGTAAAAGATTCATCAGATTCAACGGACATAAATTATATTGGTGAGATTGATGAACTGAAAGATAAGCTGTCTGAGCTGAGTAAAACTGTGGAAGGGACAGTTGCTCCGGAATTTGGAAACTTATCTTCTTCAGAAAAGTTTACAGGTGAGGGGAATGACAAGATTGAGGCTGGTAAAACTGATTTGAGAACAGAGGCTAATGATGGTTTTCAATCTCGGCTTCCTGTTGAAATGGTGGATAAATTTCAAGATATTCATTGTATGACTGAAGAATCTAAAAAGAAAGGAGAGAAAGATCAGGAAGATAAGCAAAGCTTCGAAGAGACTCTAGTGCAGGAAGTGCAACATGCTCCAGGGTCTTCTTTGGCTATAAAAGCTGAAGAGTCTGGAAAGAAACCAGATACAGATCAGGAGCCGAAGCCAAATACCCCCGTGATCAGAGAACGTGAAATTCAACCTGCTTCAGTGTCTTCATCATATGTTAAATCTATAAATTCTGCTACCCCTCCTCATCCTGCTGTCCATGGGCATGCTGCTCTACTATTGGATCCGGAAGAGTCTGGAAAGAAAGCAGATACATATCAGGAGCTGAAGCCAAGCACCCCTGTGATTAGAGAACGTGAAATTCCACCTGCTCAAGTGTCTTCATCATCTGTTAAATCTAAAAGTTCTGCTACTCCTTCTCGTCCTGCTGGCCTTGGGCGTGCTTCTCCGCTGTTGGATCCGGAAGAGTCTGGAAAGAAAGCAGATACATATCAGGAGGTGAAGCCAAGCACCCCTGTGATTAGAGAACGTGAAATTCCACCTGCTCAAGTGTCTTCATCATCTGTCAAATCTAAAAACTCTGCTACTCCTTCTCGTCCTACTGGCCTTGGGCGTGCTGCTCCGCTATTGGATCCTGCTCCTAGGATGGTGCAACAGCCTCCTGTAAATGGCTCTGTCTCTCAGGCACAGGCACAACAGATTGAAGACCCTGCTAATAGGGAGGCTGAGGAGAGTGATGAGACTCGTGAAAAGCTTCAGTTGATTAGAGTTAAGTTTTTGCGGCTTGCACATAGGCTTGGGCAGACTCCTCATAATGTTGTTGTGGCACAGGTTTTGTACAGACTAGGATTAGCCGAGCAGCTCCGGGGAGGAAATGGAGGCCGAGTTGGTGCCTTCAGCTTTGACCGTGCAAGTGCCATGGCAGAACAGCTTGAGGCAGTTGGAAATGAACCACTTGATTTCTCTTGTACAATCATGGTCCTTGGGAAGACAGGAGTTGGTAAAAGTGCTACTATTAATTCGATATTTGATGAAGTCAAGTTTGGTACTGATGCTTTCCAGACCAGTACTAAGAAGGTTCAGGATGTTGTGGGTACTGTACATGGTATTAAGGTGCGTGTAATTGACACACCAGGCCTTCTGCCTTCCTGGTCTGACCAACGCCAGAACGAGAAGATCCTTCACTCTGTTAAGCATTTCATTAAGAAAACACCTCCAGATATTGTGCTGTATCTTGATAGGTTGGACTTGCAAACCAGGGATTTTGGTGATATGCCCCTCTTGCGCACCATCACTGAGATCTTTGGTCCATCTATATGGTTTAATGCGATTGTGGTTCTGACTCATGCAGCTTCTGCTCCGCCTGATGGTCCAAATGGTACTGCTTCTAGTTATGACATGTTTGTCACTCAACGCTCTCATGTTGTCCAGCAGGCTATTCGGCAGGCAGCTGGGGATATGCGGCTCATGAATCCTGTTTCATTAGTGGAGAACCACTCTGCATGTAGAACAAATAGGGCAGGCCAGAGAGTGTTGCCAAATGGTCAGGTTTGGAAGCCGCATTTGTTGTTGCTTTCCTTTGCATCCAAAATGCTGGCTGAAGCAAACACACTTTTAAAGTTGCAAGATACTCCTCCAGGAAAGCCTTTTGCCACTCGAACAAGAACACCTCCTTTACCTTTCCTTCTTTCGTCTCTTCTTCAATCAAGACCGCAAGTTAAGCTGCCTGAAGAGCAGTATGGTGATGACGATGGATTAGATGATGATTTGGATGAGTCTTCAGACTCAGAGGATGAATCAGAATACGATGAGTTGCCACCTTTTAAGCGGTTGACTAAAGCACAGATAGCAAAGCTTACTAAAGCTCAGAAGAAGGCATATTTTGATGAGTTAGAATATAGGGAAAAACTTTTTATGAAAAAGCAACTTAAGGAAGAGAAAAAGCGGCAGAAGATGATGAGGAAAATGGCTGCTGCAGATAAGGATCTGCCGAGTGAGTATGGTGAAAACGCAGAAGAAGAAAGTAGTGGTGCATCTTCTGTTCCAGTTCCCTTGCCAGATTTGGCCTTACCTGTTTCTTTTGATTCTGATAATCCTACTCATCGGTATCGCTTCCTTGATTCCTCCAACCCTTGGCTTGTGAGGCCTGTTCTAGATGCTCATGGTTGGGATCATGATGTTGGCTATGAAGGTATTAATGTAGAAAGATTGTTCGTTGCCAAAGATAAATATCCTATTTCATTTTCTGGCCAGATTACGAAGGACAAAAAGGATGCCAATGTCCAAATGGAGCTAGCCAGTTCTTTAAAGCATGGGGAAGGTAAAGCAACTTCATTAGGTTTTGATATGCAGACTGTTGGAAAGGACTTGGCCTACACTCTGCGCAGTGAGACAAGGTTTAGTAATATCAGGAAGAATAAGGCATCAGCTGGCATCTCAGTTACACTCTTAGGTGATGCATTATCAGCTGGGGTGAAAGTTGAAGACAAATTGATTGCTAATAAGCGGTTACAAGTAGTCATGACTGGGGGTGCTATGACTGGTCGTGGGGATCTTGCTTATGGGGGCAGTTTGGAAGCACAATTGAGGGATAAGGATTACCCTCTGGGTCGCTCCTTGTCTACACTTGGGCTTTCTGTCATGGATTGGCACGGAGATCTTGCCATTGGATGCAATATACAGTCACAGGTTCCTGTTGGACGGTCTACAAACTTAATAGCACGTGCCAATTTGAATAATAGAGGTGCAGGACAAGTCAGTATACGAATGAATAGCTCGGAACAGCTTCAGCTCGCCTTGGTTGCTCTCCTTCCACTAATGAAAAAGCTACTTGAGTATCCCAAACAAATGCAGTATGGACAGTGATGGAAATTAGGTTACAAGTGCTATAGCAGCTATGCGGTTATAGGACATTTTTAAAATGGCCATCTCTCAGTGGTCTTCAAGAGTAAGCGAAAGTAAGGTTTTGAAATTTCTATAATTTTCCTTTTTAAAAAAAAAAGAAAAAATCTCAACAATATCATCTCGGATTATTGCGATTGTAGTTTCTTTCTTAGATATTTTGCATAAGTTTATTTTTGTTCCCATGAACCCATGCTCAAGAATTGCTTCTTTTCAATTGTAATCGGTCCTCTTGCCTTTATTATATTTCTTCTGTGAGTGCAGAAACTCGTTCTTCTTGAATTTTGTTGGTCCCATTCACCACCATTTTTATTTCTGTGCCTGTTAATTCTAGGCTAACATGGTGCCTCGAACCACTAATAGATACTTGTCAAATTTGTTAGGTGTGTCTTTTTATATTTCATGCTAGAAGAAGAATGCTGCCAAAAATCAATGCTAAACTGAGTTATAGGCTGCCGATTAGGGGAAAGTATGATAAACGTTTTTGTCATCATCGTAAGTTAATGCTCAAATCAGTTCTCCTGGACTTGAAAACTTCAGAACGAGGAGTTTGGTTTTATTCTCTACGGTCCTCATTGCATTACCTAACACCTTCCTTCACGGCCACCCATAATTGCATGCCCACTTGCTTCTTGAAAGCTCCCTCATTGTCATTTTCACTTTGTTCCCATAATATCAAGATATTGAGTCCCTAAAATGTGACCCCAAACTTACATTTGAAGACAGTGAACTTTTATTCGTATGTATATCTTTCTATTTTGGACACATTAAATATTTGTATATTAAGAATCCAGTTGACTAGCAGTGATAGTGAAAGAAAAATTCATGGTTAAAAGTGATAAAATAAGAAAAAAAACAGAGATTATCATAGAAGGAATTATAAAATAAAAATATATCTCTCACCAAATCACTTTGAAATTAACCACACTGGAATTAGATTAAGAAGAAAACTTTGAAGGAAAGGATTAACAATATTCTCCTTGCCCATTGCTCGGTTAGGTGGAAAATATCAAGTACTTCCAATTATATATAAAAATTCCAAGTCAATAACATTTAACGAGTTAGAACTGAGAACTATTTAAAAATAAATAAATACTCAATTCATGATCTGAACCAATTCTCAAATAAAAATAAAAATTTTAATTTTATGTAAATGTTTTCGGATTTACTCAAATAAAAACATTTTGATGGGAATGAATAACACGATTAAGTTTAATGAATAACAGGCATGAATAAGGGTAATAACTAACAATTGAGAATCTTTTCATAAATAAAAAAGGGCTAAACAGAGTGCACTTATTCCACAACCATACAACAAGAGAACAAAGTATTTCGACAAGAAAAAAAGAGGCTTAAGCCACGCATAAATCAATGTCACTTAATAATGGATCACTACAACATTGTATTCGATGAGAGCATTACCAGTGGTAAGGTTGAATGAACGTAACTTTGCTGACACAACCCCACGTGCCAATCGGAAAAGGCCTGATCCGCCAATGATCGGCATCTCACGGTGTGGCACCGCCGGGTTTCTGCCCAGAACGGTTAGAGTGCTACCATTGTACTCACCGCTTATGAAAACCAAGTTAAAGGCCATCAGCAGACTCAGTTCCTCTTGCCCAGAAAACGCATACAGTCCTTGAGCCCGACCCAACTCTTTGGATGTGGGTTTGAGCCCTTCTGTTAATGGGTCATCCATAATGAAAACCAAACCAAATGAAGTTGCCGATTTAGCAGTGGTGGTTGCGTGGGCAACACGCACTGAAGTTGCGTTCTTTCCTGCGAATCTGTGTGGAAGAAGAAATGAAGCTTGGTTACCTTTTCCTTTGCATAAGGAAGCTTATGAAACCATTCATCCACTTCCTCAGGCCCTTCATTAATGCAATGCCCCTTTGGCATGGCTAGCAAGAATATCAGTGTTAGAGCAGCAGGCTTTTCCATTTAGTTCTCTCCTTTTTCCTTTTGAAACTGCAAATGAAGTCTAGGTTAGGGTATGTGTATTGAGAAAATTAAGCATTTTGGGAATGCCTTTTAGGTGGAACTTGGATTAAATTAAAACTAGTAGTTTAGTATTCAAATAATATTGTGCATGTGTTATACCTTCTCCACGACAAATGTGTTATAATCCCTTTATTTATCCGTAGAGTGACTGGTGATATGTATTGGGTTTGGTTGGAGAGGGTTTGTTGTTGACTTGTTGTTTTGAGGGTTTTTTTTTTTTTTTTTTTTCTAAATCAATACCAAAAGTTTTAGTGTCTGCAAGGATTTGCAATCTCTAATGAAATCATGCTTTTTTTTTCCTTTTAGCTGAAAAAGAAAAGAATTCATGATTCCAAATAATTGATATACAGTTTAATATGTAATCTTAAAATTATGAGGTTTACATCCTGATGTTGCTCTAGCCATTTGCCAGTCGTAGTTGCTTTAGTATTTGCCAAATAATTAAGAACACAGTCTAGGCATGCATTCTCTATACACTCGAGAAATGTAACTTGGGAGATTCCCTGAAGCAATAACTTTTGCATTATTTTAAACTTATATTGAATCTGATTTGTTAGCGTCTTAATAAATTTCAATTTCATATTTGATATACCAGTTCTTGATGCCAATATCCAATCCCATGGGTCACAAGACATGTCTGAGCTGGCTAGTTTGTGCACGGGAATGCAGCCAATTATGTTCATCTTTTTTATCCTTAATCACAACTAGACATGTCCATGGACCAACTTACCTGTCCGGCCTGTGGGCATGACCCAATTCGGGCAGGGCTTTTAGACAGGGATTTTGAACTTGGGTCCGAGTAAAAATATTAATAAAAATATTTTTTATTAATTTAATCTAAATTCAAGGTATATTTAAAAATTAAATTAATATATTTTTTTGAAAATTTAAAGCCTCTTGGATCTGATAGATCTAATCAAACATCAAATAAGATCTTTAAAAGTTAAGTGGATTTGATATAATTCGACACAAGCCACACAAACACTTCTAATCAAATCTAATTAGTATTGTTCCCTTTAGCTCTTTTATAATTAGATACAGTCAAATTGGAATAACAAGACAAATGCAAGCGGCACTTGGGCACATATACACAAATTACAATGTCCACACATTAAGCATGGGAAAAATTACAAAAAAAAAAAACCTCTCCACTGTTGAGAAAATTAACTAGCTAAATTTCCAATTATGTAATAATATAAAAAATTTCCCTTGATTAATTAATTTGTTCACTTTCCAATTTTTGGACCGTGTGTTAAATGAGAGAGTATCATAAAAGTTCCCAAAATTGATTTAATTAGATGAAAATTATTTGGTAAAAATCTAGAATAATTAATTGGCTATCAACTAGCTTAATTTGACCCTTCTTCTAAGGGTCATTCATAATATATCAGACATGGCTAATTACTTTTTTTTTTTGCAGTAGAAGTTATTAAATTTCGTACAACACTTTTTTTTTTATCAATTTAAACAAATTTATTTATGTTAATCTAACATTCATAAAAAAATTATCTTTCCCATGACAACATTAAGTAACTTTTAGAGTTTTGAACATTATTAATTAGTACATAATAATGCTACTATAACTTTCCATCCTTCACAAATTTTTTATTATTTTAACTACAATCAGTTCACGGGTTAAAAAAACAAAAGCTAGTCGAAAGACTGTTTTGACGCTAATCTGGCATGTAATACGTTAAATTATTAAAACAAACAAGCAAAACAAAGGGAAATTTAAGGTCTCTTGTCGGACTTACATTCAATATGAATCATTGCAGTCCATAAAACTTCATTTTGCATGATGTGCACGCTCCTTTTCTTCCGTGGTTGTAATAACAAAGCTAATTTGGGCAAAAACTCAAATGTAAAAGCAAAGCACCAACAATTCCAAAGCCACAACTCATGTACAAGCAAGGAAACTTATACGCAATAATTTGGCTCAAAGTCATGAGTTTCATTTCTAAATTTTATATATAAAGTATAATAAACAATTAAATTTGAGCAATTGTGACTAAAGAGGTTTAGTTTATCTCTGGCAAACTGAGAGTTGGACAGCAGTTTTTTTTATACAAAAGAAATGCGATAAAGATTGTAAATATTAAAATTTGAAATTATTAAATATTATTTTTTAAATATGATTACATGAAATAATTGAATTAAATTTTAAATTCGAACAACATTTATATTTGAAACGGAAGTTTGAATATAATTAGGCTACTAACTACATTTTAATGTATATATTGAAAAAAGAAAAGCACATTAACATTAAGTAAAAAGTATAAACTGTAATATAGTATCTTATTTAGAACAAGAAGCGAGACCAGAACACAGTAATTCTACAATAAAAGAAAAGAAAAGAAAAGGCAAATAATGTACGCAAGTTAATCCTAGTGAACAATGGTAACTTTGTAGCCAACTATAGCATCACCGGTTGTAAAATCAAGCCAATGAGTTTTTGCGACTGCATATCCTCGTGCCAGCCGGAAAAGACCGGTTCCACCGACAACGGGCATCTCGCGAACAGGACTTAGAGCTGAATTTTTGCCCAGAATGCTTATAGAGCTACCATTGTATATCCCATCCGTGAAGCAAAAGCTCATGGCCATGATTAGGCCTATCTCTGTCTGCCCAGCTGATCCATAAAGCCCTTGGGCTCGGCCGAGCAGCTTGGAGTTGGGATCAGGCGACTCAGTCAGTGGATCATCCGCCATTAACAAGGCTCCAAAAAGAGTAGGAGATTTTTCAGTGTCAGAGGCTTGAGCCACCCTAATGGCACTTGGGTTTTTACCACTGATTGTGTCATGGAAGTAGAACTGAAGATTGGTCTCCGTCTCTTGTTTAGTCTCAAGCTTTGAGTCCCAACACTCTACACGGAAGTTTTGAGCCCATAACATCGCCATAACTAGGGAAATGACCAACAGAATTCCGTTTGACTTGGCCATCTTCACTTGTTTTTCTCTCTGTGGCAGAGACTTGAGCCAAATTTCTAGCAAATATTTGAAGCAAATCTCTCAAGCAAAAACAGAAGAAGAAGTAGCTAGAGAAACTTTTGAACAATCTGCCACTTTACAGCATCTTTTTATAGGCCAAAAGAAAAAGATTGATATTATAGGCCAAAAGAAAAAGATTGATACTTCGAAGGCAGTTTAACTACAAGAGAAGAACAAAAAGAATAATTTAAATCATTTATTTAATTGTTCCACCTGTTCTCAAATAGGTAACATGCATAATTAGCATATAGGACGCCCTAATTTTTGTCATGCAATGGGCGTGGGAAGGTAGCCCATACATAGCATGGAGTATTGAACTTGTTTCTTTGGGCCAGGTTCGTAAAATTCTGTATATCTTGGATTTTTTTAACCATCGGGATAATATTTTCATTTTCCAATTTCCCTTCGCAATTTCTTAGTATTTGAATATGATCATAGAAAAAGAAAGTCCTTGATAAGTTGAAATAAGCATTTTAAAAAATTTCCCAAAAAATAATAAAAGGAAAATAGTTATTATGTCCTATTTTCACAAAACAGGTAATCTCAAGTTCAAAGTCTTCATTCCTGAACTTAATTATATAAAAAACAATAAAAACATTTCTTGAAATTTTCAATGGGGAAAAAGTCAACAGCTCAATTGCTTGCTTCTTGGCAAATTTGAGTTTAGTTCAACCAAATGAGCAATGCGATATGTGTAGTAGTTTAAGGAAGTTCTCTGATTTTCAAATGAAATGGTTATAGTCAATATAATGTATGCCACCTACTTCTCTGCCTTGATAGAAAGAAATCCACGGCTCAGGGTCGATCCTCCACATTCTTACCAAAAAAGAGCCAAGAATTCAAAAGTCTGGTCGGCTCCGAATACAATTGGAACTTTGAAAACTTCTGAAATTGTAGCTTGTGTGTCTATATCTATATATATATATATATGTATATGTATATGTATGTATGTAAAACCTCTGTATGATACCTTAAAAGGATAATATGAGATAATTTCCCTTGTAGCATTGAGTTGTGACAGTTGTTACTAGTCACCAATGAACAAGTTATCATCCATTTTGAAGCATTCATAAACCTGATGATTTAGGAAGGTTATTGCCTTACCGGGCTGCAAGGATAGTATGCGTTACCATCTCTCGCATTCTCGATCATTTGGGTACAATTTTCCATCATAAATTTCAGACTTCATAAACCATAGACAATTAACAGAAAGTCCAATCACAAGCATTATTCTTTTACTCTTCACATAATCACAACAACTATCGAATATGATTTCAGTTATTCAGTCTTAGAAAAATCCTATTATCTCATGATTGGATGTATGTATTCTGGTTTAGTAATGGTACAGAGTAACTTTGTACTCGAGAATAGCATCCCCGGTAGTAGCATTGAAATAACTAGTCTTAATTTTGGCAAACCCTCTAGCCATCCTAAACTTACCTCTCCCTCCCACAATTGCCACTTCACGATCTGCCTCTGTCACCGGATTCCTTGAGAACAAACTGAAGGAGCTCCCATTAAGCTTGCCAGACGTAAAAGCAAAATCAATGTACATAACTATAGTGAACTTACTAGCGTCCTGACTGGATGATAGATAGAGCCCTTGGGCATTTCCAATTACCCTCGATGTTGGTTCAGGCCCTATTGTGAGGGGATCATCGATTGCAAACAAGCTGCCAAATGGGGTGGGGGAATTGTCTTTCTTGGTGAGGTTAGCATGGGCTACCATGACTGCACTAGGGTTTTCGCCACTGAGGATATCGTGGAGGAAAAAGTGCAGATGGGTCAGCTTCTCCACCTTTTCTCCAGGCGTAACTGTCTTCGAGTAATAATATTCGCTATAGACTGGTGCTATGGCGAGGCAAAACATCATTGCCCAGGCAAAAATCATTTGTTCTTCCATCTTTTCTTCACAATATTTTTTACCTCAATAATAGTATTTGGTTTCAGGCTTCTTGCTGTGGCTGTACCAGTAGGGCTTAAATAGAATTTGTGCTGGATGTTAAAACCCATGATACTGTTACCATTTCCGGCAAAACTAATTTGGAAATTCCTGAAATTCTCATTTGTGAATTGTGATTTTGTTACAATTGTGTCAAATACAATTCAAGAAAAGGAAATCTGATTGTGATATTAGGGTTAAAGAAATAAATTGTCAGATTTTTAATGGTAATTACAAATAATAATTACAAATAAGCAATATGCCAAATTGAGATGGCGGCTACTTCTCTCTCTCCATTAATTTCTCCTGAATAATTAGTATTTGTCATTCGGTTCTTGAGATAATTGAGGGCAACTTTAAAATTAAAATTCATACAAGTTTTTCAAGTTGCATTTTGTTTAATCAAGCAACTGAACATATACAGTTTATACTTTATACTATGTAATAAAGTATATTTGTAAGTTGATGTATTTAAAAGTATGATTATCAAGTATAAGAATTTTAATATTACATTCAGATCAAGATATTAAATTTCTAATACATTTTTCTAATCAAGTGGAGTTTTTTTTAAATTCTAAATTTATTAAATATTATTTTTTAAAGATGATTGTAAAAATCAATTAAGTTAAATTTTAACTTAAAAAAATTATCAATTAATTTGATACAATAAATTTTAATAATAAAAATAAAAGTCGTTACTAATTTGTTTTCTGCATCACTCACAAATGATTTTGCTTTTTGCGATTTGAACAACAAAGAAATTGTTATTAGAAAAGGTCCAACAAGTTGATACAAGTGATTTATTCAGCCCATCACAGTGAACAATCTGCCCTTAATGCTTAAAGCAATCAGCATGAAACCTTAGAGAGAAAAAAAAAAAAAAAAACATAAACTTGTAACGTAAGAGAATTGAGTCTCAAATATCATCTTAGTAATGAATTACAGTCACGTTATACTCAACAATGAGATTGGTCTGATTTAGAAAGTAAGTATGAATTAGTGCAAACCCTTTTGCCATCCTGAATTTTCCTCTTACCTCAGACCACGGAAAGCTCACGTACGTTCTCTGTCATGGGATTCCTCGAAAATATGCTTATAGAGCTGCCCTTGAACTTACCCTTGCTAAATCCAAAATCCAAGTACAACACCACGGTCGTTGTATTTTTGCCGGCCAAGACCCCAAGCCCCTGAGCATTTCCGATCAGCTCTGAGTTATGATCGGGACCTGTCTTGAGGGGATCATCAATGGTAAATACGCTGCCAAATGGCACTGGTGAGTTGTTGTCTTTGCTTGTGATTTTGCCTGGCTACCATGACTGCTGTAGGGTTTTTACCGCTGAGAGTCTCATGCAAAAAGAAGTGGAGATTGGTGACTTTCTCTGCCTTGGGATCCAATGGCAGGCTCTGAGAATGGTATTGGCTATGCACTGGTACCATGGATAGGCAGAGGATCAGAATCCAAGTCAACATCGATGTTCTTCTCATTGTCTCTGCTCTCCTAATTGTATGTAGTAATTGTTGGAGTAAAATGTAGACAATACTAGTTGATTTACTTCATTTTGGTTAAGGAAACAAGAACTTTATACTCAGAAAACCAATCATTAAATGATTTATCGTCCAAAATATTTTATATACAATGAGTTTATTTCTCTCGAATAATATTTTAAGAAAAGGAATCTTGATCACACGCGGACAAAATTAGTTTAACTAATTGCATACGAATTTTAATAAGAGTACTTATATAAATTAATACAACAATTATTGTCAATAAAAAAATAATTTATTGGTTGAATATTAAACTTTTTATTTTTAATAATTAAAATTTAAATTTTAACAATTTAAAATATAAAAAATAAAAAATAATTTATATAAGTCGGAATTTAACCAAAATAAATGGGAAATTACGGGAACTTAGCTGTGATTAAATTTTAAAATTCGACCGAAAGAGCCTTACAAAGAATAAGAATAAATTTATTGAAATTCATAATTTATGATCGTGACGCCTATCATGTTGTCTAAGATCTGTTTGTATTAGTATACTCTTTGAATTGGTCAAAACTCCTTGTGGATGGTGGTATTTTTTTTTTCTTCGTCTCGAAACATAATAGAAAATCTTGAGACGACGTGTTAAGGGAAACAAGAGAAACAAGATAATTTCAACGGAGGGGAACAATCTCTGCTTCTAAATTCTTCTAACTTTTACAAGTTGAAAATCTGGAGCAATCAGGTCAACCCCCTTATCTCCCAACGCCTAGAATGCAAATTACAAACCCACAAAAGTGATTGAGAATACTGATTTAAATCTCATAATAAATTTATTTAAAATTAATTAAATATTATTTAATAGATAAAAAGAATTGTAAATTTTTTTTTTAATTTTTAATAGATAAATTTGACTTGTAAAAAAAAGTTTAAGAGAAAAAATATTTTAATTAATAAATTTGTATGATTACAAATAGATAAAATCTTTACATGTTATATGAAAAAAAACATATGAAAAAATTATAGAGTTTTATGATATAGACATCTTATAAAATTATTAAATATTTACATTTTATTGATGTGTATAGTATGAATGTTTGTGAGTGAACTAAAAGAAATTAAAATGGTCTATATAGGTATGACACATGAATGTATATAAGTATGTATTTGTTTGTATTGAAATAGTACACATAAATATATGTTTATTTGAGTTGAAAATACTCTATACGACTAAAGGAGATTGAAAAGTTTATAATATTGATTGTTGAGTGAGATTGATATAATTTGTATGTTTATAATTTTTTATAACTAAAGAATCTTATTTTTTATCAATAAACGTAAATTGATTAGATCGAACTACATTAAATTACTGTATTTTATGTAATTAATTGATTAATCATTTGAATTTACTTGTTAATTTGATTAGATTAAGACCCTTTTAACCTAACAAAAAGCAATCGGTAGTAGTAACCCTTATTGCGAAACAATTAATTAAAATGAAAACACTTCAAGCTTATACAAGAGAACTCACTTTGAAATATCAACTTAGTAATGAATCACCGTACATTACACTCTACAATGAGAGAGATGTTGTCTAGAGAATAAGTCTTAAGCAGAGCAAACCCTGTAGCCATCTTGAACTTTCCTCTCCCTCCGACCACAGCAAGCTCACGTTCCTTCTCTGTCCATGGATTTCTGGAAAACACGCTGATAGAGCTGCGGTTTAAATCGCCCTTAATAAACCCAAAATCCAAGTACAACACCAAGGTTGTTATATCTCGGCTGGCAAGTACCTCGAGTCCTTGACCATTCCCAATGATCTCTGACGTTGGCTCAGGGCCAATGGTGAGTGGGGCATCGTGGACAACTATACTGTCGGATGGCGCTGGTGAAGAGCTGTTGTTGCTCGTGATGTTAGCACGGGCTACCGTTACCGCGGTTGGTTTTTCGCCCCCAAAAATGCTATGGAAAAAGAAGTGGAGATTGGTAACTTTCTTCTCCTCGGGGACACGTGGCGCTGTCTTGAAGTAGTATTGGCCGTACACGGGGGCCGTGGGGATGCAGAGGAACAGAATCCAACTCAATATCAAAGTTCTCTCCATCGACCCTACTTTGCTAATTGTTTGTAACAGTTACAATTAAGTGCGCAGGTATATGGATTTATAGGCCTGTCAGCTGTCAAAATTGATTTGAATCACAAAAACATGTTAAATTTGTTAGAATTTAATCTAATCCAATTTGATTAAAAAAATTTAACAACGTAAATTCATTCAATTTAATTTGATTTTTAAATATCTCAAATTTAAAATAATTCAAAAATTTAACTCAAAATAATTTAAAATTAAATTAATTTGATTTTAAAATTTAAATTTTAGATTTGATATGATCAAATCAAAACCTAACTTATTCAATTGACACCTCTATATGTTTATTAATAAATTGGATTATTTTAATTAATTTTAAAATTTTATGATTATAATTGTAAATAAATAAAAAAATCATCTTTTTTACACTTAACAAAACGTCGCAGGTTTAATTTATTTGTTATTAAAATTTAAAAATATATTTGAGCATTAAAACAAAATTATATTAATATATAGTTATGTAGATTGATACATTTCATTTAGTAGACAATAATTTCTTGAAAATAAATGATATTTTTTTAAAAAAATTCATTTAATCAGTGACGAAAATCTTTAATTGATCCATAATTTGTTGACTAAAATCTGTTAGAATCATTGCTTTTTTATTTTAAATTTTAATCGCTTATTTTTATTTAAAATTTTATATTTTTTTCAAATATTTTTCTACTCATAAAGATTATCTATCTAAAACAAATACTAAAATGATAAAAAAAATCCCTGAATTTTATTATTTTATTTAAGTGAAAACTTTTTATTTCATCCAAATGAACTATTAAAATTTAATTTGCATTCAAAAAAGTTATTAAACTTTAATTTATATTTAAATAAATTCTTATCTTTTAATTTATACCTAAATAAAATCTAAATATAAATCAATAATATTTTTGAAATAAAAACTTATTTTAATACAAATTAAATAATAAAAATTTATTTGAGTACAATAAAAATATAAAGACCTACATAAAAAAATAAAATAATTCAAGGATTTTTTTAATATTTTAACCTAAAACAAATCATTCTTAAATCTTAATGCATGGAATGAATAGGCTGGAAAAGATTTAGATAAATTTTCTTAAGTGAAATTTGTAAAATTCTTTATTAGAAATGATGAAATAAAAATTAAAATTAAAAATCAAAATAAAAATCAATAAATTAAAATTTTTTGTTATATAAATTAAGTAATTTGAAAAAAATTTAATAAATTTATATATATATATATATATTAGATAGGTATTTTTAATAAAAATATTAATAAAATTTTTACAGTTGAATAAATATTGATCAAATTTAAATTATAAACAATATTTTATTAATTTTTTTACATATTAATGATTCTACATGAAACTCTATTCATGAATTTGAAATTTTTTAAAAATCTTTTTATAAAAAAATTCATAAACTTTACCTTAAACTTTCTGACTAATTATATCATTCTTAAATCTAAAACAAATCATCAATTTGTCACCAACTGTGAGGCTAATAATTGTGAAAGTCAACGATTTATAATTCAACTATAACCATATAAAACTTCCTGACTAATTATATCATTCTTAAATCCAAAACAAATCATCAATTTGTTACCAACTGTGAGGCCAATAATTGTGAGAGTCAACTATTTATAATTCAACTATAACCATAAATACATTATTAATTCATAATAAATGAATAAATATTCTTTTGAAATTTAAATACTTTGATGGGCAAATTTATAAAAATTTATAACTTAATTCCAAAAAAAAATAAATCACCTTATTTCTTCCTTGCAAATGAAGAGAAAAATAGAAACTCCACAGTTTATCCCTGGCCAATGTCCTCTTTAGCCTCCGATCCTGCTGACATGCCAAGGAAAAAATTGAAGTGAACACAGCTCTCCTTTTTCACCGATCAGCCTCCCCTTTTAACCTCTTTACAAAATCCACTTTCAGATTTATTAGCCTTTCACAATGTTACCTTGGAATCCAAGCCCAACTAATTGAAATGAAGTCCTAACCGAAATACCAAAATTTAATACAATTAAAAAAAAAAAACACACAAGCAATAAAATCAATCCAAAGTCAAGAGGTTCTGCATTTGTTTTTAAATGTGAGAACTAAGATGAGTATGTGAGTTTTTAAATAAATTTTTTTATAGAGAAAAACTCATATTTGCCAATTGAAATATTTAAAAAAAAATTATTTTATTTATTATGAATTAATAATTTGTGATTATAGTTGAATTATGTCAAAATTGTTAGAGGTTTTTAAAATAAAGTATGAGAAATAATTTCACATTGAAAAAAAAAAAAGATAAGATATTCATTTAAATTAGGAGAAGTAAAAATTTAATATAATTGGACTTAAGTAGCTAAAGTGCAAAGATGGATGGGCTTTAACTTTCAAGCATGGTTGGTCTTGTACTAATTAAATAACTTATATATATTAAGATTTAATTAATGGCTTGCATTGCAATAAATAAAAAATTATTTTTATTTAAAATTTAATTTTTAGTTAAATAAAACTTACTTGTTGATTAATTAAATTTGTTTAAAATAGAAATATAAGAATAGATAGTTAAATCTATACAAAACAAATAGATAAATTTGTTTAAATAGATAATTTTAATTATTAAAAAATAAATAATTTTTATCTATTCAAAATAGGTAATATGTTTATAGAACATTTAATTAATTATATAATTTTATCTGATTTTCTAAAAAATATACAAAAATAATTTATAGAATTCTTCCTCATACTTCAAATAATTTTCAAATTTCTTTTATAAAATTTTATTACAAAACTTTTTATAAAGGTTTTATAATCTTGTAATACATTGATAAGTGTTCGGTAACAGATTTTGTCAATGCACAATACAAACAATTATTGAGGTTTATTGTACGCTCAAAGTTTATCGCCTGCAATCTTTTTATACACTTACTAATAAATAATATAATGAGATTAAATAAAACCTTAAAGAAAGTTGTATAATTACACACTTTGGAGCTTTGTTTCAAAATTTTAAAATAACAAAAAACAATAATTTCAGATTTTCATATTTTAATTCTAACAAAAATGTTGTGATAATACACATAAAGCTTAGTTAGTGGGATAAACTGTATTTTTGAATTATTCCAAAAGAAAATGAACTTTGAATTTATGATAAAAAAAACTTTTTGTTTACAATTACATTAATATGTTGAAGGCTTGAATACATATTAATAGGGTACCCTGGCCTTTATTATTATCATCCTTACTCCAATTTATCTAATTAATATAGTGTGAGGTTAAGCATCATAAGATTGGGTTGATTCCATTAGTTTATTGCTGCACTTTATCCTCATTTTCTGAATTAAAGCTGAAAAGAGAAGTAAAACGCAGAAAAAAAAATTAATGCCAAATATATAATTTCTCACTTTTCATAAACAGCATACAGAAAAATAGGTAAGGGGGCAGAAAGAAAGTAAACAGCTTGTAATTTCTATTGGATTTTCAAGGATTGAATGAAGGAGGCTTCCTAATCTTAGTAGCTTGCTCAAACCCATATGCAATTTCAATTAGCTTGGGCTCGGAGCCCTTCAATCCCCCAAATGAAATGCCAATAGGCACCCCTTGGCTATCAAATCCAGCAGGGACAATAATTGCTGGAAACCCTCCAATGGCGTACACAGGTGAAACATCTGACCTAGGAGTCACCAATGCATCTAGCTTGTAGTCTTTCATCAGCTTCTCGAATCCATTTTTTGAGAGATTTTCCAAATTTAACAATGCTGCGCTCTCATTAGCACCAATCCCATTTGTGGCCTGTGCTGCCAAAAAGATTTCTTGGCCTATTTTATCGATCAATTCCTGCAAATGCCACCATATTAACCAACATTGAGTATGATCATCAATCATATTGTGGGATGCGTATCGAAATAATGTCTCTGCATAAATTTCATGCTCTTATACCCACCAAATCGGGAAATTTCAGGTTGAAAGCTATAATATCGGCCAAGGATCGCACCGGGGAAGCCACCAACTCTTCGAGGTAGGCATTCAAGGACAATTTGAACTCAGCTAAAGTTGCTACTGCTTCACCACTTGCAGTGAAATTTAATATAACATCAATGTTGGCTATTTGCAAATTGTCTACCACGATTGCACCTTCTCGCCTGAATATACAAAAAGTTTGTAATGTGTTGAAATGATTATTCCATTAGGCATCCCAACTGTCTATACATAATAGTAATAATTTTAGTTGAGCTTTACCTTAGTGTCTGTAAATGATTCTCAAACGTCTGACCTAAACCTAGTCCTTCAGCAATTTGGAAAAATGGATTTCTCACTATCCCCAATCTCTTTCCTTTGAGCCCATAGGAATTAAGGAATTGTTTGTAGCCACCATGTGGGATGTAGTATGATGCATATCTAGTCGCTTCATCATTAGAATCGAAGCCTGCAATGGCATCAAGAACATAAACAGCATCCGACACTGTCCTGCAGATAGGCCTGTTGAATCCAATAGGGAAGGGGTAATTTCTTGAGGTTATTATGAACATGAATAACATCCCACAGAAGAATCAAAGTCGCATATTAACCACAAAAATACCAGTAAAAAGGAATAGTATAATAAAGAGCAACTTAACCCAATGGTGTCCTGTCTTGGAGTAACTGGAATGACCCCAGCTCGGCTGGTGATGCCAACTGTAGGCTTGAGGCCCACTACTGAATTAAAACTGGCAGGACATAAGAGGGAGCCATCAGTCTCCGTCCCTAATGACACTGTTACCAAGTTTGCGGCCACCGATATTGCTGATCCACTACTTGAGCCGCATGGAGTTGCAGACAAGACGTAAGGATTCTGCATGCCATTACAAAACAGGTTCTATTACTGTGTGTAACATATATTTGGGTAAAAATTACTATATTCAATTTGCAATTGTTTTTTACACACTAGCAGATAATTGAGGATAATAAATGTTTGGAAGTGCAAATACTGGAAGATCACAAATATTTTTTGAAGGGAATGATCACTCTAACTCACCTTACCCTGGCCACCTCTAGGACTAAAGCCAGCGGGTGCATTAAGCGACCTAAAATTAGCCCACTCACTCAAGCTAGCCTTGCCCAGAATGATTGCTCCAGCTTTTCTCAATTTCGCCACTACCCCTGCATCCCTTGGCACCACTGAGCCAAGCAATGCAAAAGAGCCGGCCGTGGTGTTGAACTTATCTTTGGTACCGATGTTATCCTTGAGCAGAATGGGAATGCCGTGCAAGTCAGGCAGTGAACAAGGTTCTTTATACTTCCGCTCTTTGTCAGCAGCATCAGCTTGGAGCAATGCATCAGGGTTCACTTCTATGATCCCTTTAAGGAGTTCATTGAGTCTGGAGATTTCTTCCATGTAGAACTCAACAAGCTGCCTTGAGGAGAGTTGGTTTCTCTCAAAAGCTAGTTTTATATCTTTTATTGTGGCTTCTTTGATTGAGAATGCATAGTTTGTAATTGTCCGGGTGGAAGACCCAGATGACAATATGGTTGAAAGAATCAAAACCAGGGAGACAGCAGAAGAGCTCCTTAGAGAAGAATTGGCAGCCATGGCTAAACTGCAAGCGGTGGACTTGCCAAGTTTAGACTAAGTTTTCAGTTTGAATTAGATTCCACACTCCTATCCTATAAATAGATACCATCTAGGGAATTTTTGTTTGAATTTGAATGTAACATGGATTTTTTATTTGTAATCAAGGAAGGTTGAGAGTGGTGACCACTTCCTCTGGACAAATTACAGATGGCAAACTAAGGCATCTGAGAAACGCACAAACACATGGGAACAGTATAACCAATCATCTAATTCTGTTTTTTAAGGAGGAAATTTACAATGCACGCTGCAGCTGTCCACTGCCGTCCATTTTGTGATGTTTAATTTGGATCTTTAGCAAGTTTTTCAGGTAAAGAGAAATCATATTTGTGTGGTAGAGCGTGGTTTTATTAGTTGTGAAGCAAAATTGATTTTTTTTTTTTAATCATTCTAACACCTTATCGAGTTATAGAACCAAACTATATGCTCAAGTAGGTAAACTTCGAAAAAAAAGTTTGGACATAGATTTACACATAGTTCATAAGCACCCAAAAAAGAAAAAACAATATTCATGGAAAAGTTAAATTTGTTTTTAAAATGATTTTGTATTTTTTCTGAAAGACAATTATATTTTATTGGATATGAAATAAGAAGTTTAGAAACAGAGACCAAGATTGCTGTTATAAAGTAAACAGGAAGAAAACCCCAAACAATATTGAAACATTTGTAGCCAATTTACCATATCAATTGAGAGATATACCCCAGCTTTATATAATTGCATATCTTCCAAGTCTTTTCGTACTATTTCAATATTACATGTAAATATACATTTAATTACTAATAATCTGGTTTTTCCCCTTTTTTTTTTATTATGATTTTGAGTAACTGTGATAAACCTTCATTTTATGTTAATATATCAAAAATAAAAATGTTCACATGCAAAGCTGGTTGTAAGTAGTATAACAAAATGTGAATGGCTATATGCCAATTTGTTTGCTGGTTGATTGGTTCGTCTATTTAATGTAATACTTGAATATAATTATAATTTTTTGTATTATTATTTTCATAAAAAATAATAAAAAATAAAAAAGTCACAATTATGCTTTGCAGAATACGTACCAGTCCTAATTCCTAAGTTTTTAAAAAAACCTCATTAGAAACTTATTGGATACTTTGGCTGCATATTAGGGGAAAAGAGGCCAAAATGGCGCTCTGTTTCAGCAGGACCCTTTTGATCTTCATCAAACATTGCAAACAGATAAGCTTGTATTAGTGTTCCAGACTTCTTTGGGGTCCCATTATTCTTCACATGATTGATCACATTCTGGTAATATGTGCTTGCATTTTCAATAGTTGCCGCGGTGCCTCCATCTGATGGCCAACCAGTTTCGGATACTATCACTTCCATATTGGTTACACCAACTTTCTCAATGGCAGAATAAAAAGCATCCAATATTGCATCAAACAGGTTTTGGTACCCATATGCGCCGTCCTGAACCACAACTCCTGGCGACGTAAATAAGGCATAGCTAAGATCTATGTTTACAGGGTCACTAATGTAGCTAAAATAAGGGTAGATGTTGGCAAGTAAAGGTGCCCCTTTGTCTGCTAGGAATTGAATGATGGGGATTATGTATGAACTTGCACTGTCACTGAATGAGCCTGCCGAAGGAGGATAAGAACTGCCTAACAAAGTCGCATCCACTGAAGTAGTAACCTTAAGTTGGAGTAGTATTGCACTATTTGCTGACGCCAAAGCATTATAAATGTTTTGCATTGCAGGGAGAAGAAATTGAGCAGCTGGATCTTCTGGTCTTATTTCGTTTCCAACAGAGATGTAACGAATATTGACCATTGGTGGGTGGGAAAGTATGTTTCCTTGGACCCAATTGGCTGCAACCGAGGCATCAGTAGCAAGGGCCTGAATGTCCTCGTTAGGGACACCAAGGATGAGTTCTATGTCTGGAAAATTTCCAAGGGCTTCGAGAGTTGCTTGATTTGGATCATAGATTCTCATCTTTCCAATGCCATTGTTCCTATAAAGATCTACTACTTGCTGTTCACTTGGCAAATTGTCACCGATTCTTCCATAGCAAACGCCCACGGATTGTGCACCTAATTTAAACACATCTATCGCAATTAACTTCCATAACTCAAGTACTAAACCTTCAATATTAAGCTGATAATAATTGCACAAAGTTTTTCCAAGAAAGGGTGCTAATTACTTTCACTTAATTCATATATTATAATAGACATTAGTAGAATTAAAGTAGTGGCCAACAGCATAAGATAAAAAGACTAAAATAATGGGATTATAGTGAAAAATTGAACCTGTGAACTCCAAGCTGGACATGAAAATTCCAAGTAAAAGGAAAGCGACAGCCATTAAAAAGTTTTTGCTATTCCTTGCATTGAAAAAAGCCATGGAGAAGATGAAGCAGAGGAATTAAAAATATGGTGTGTGATAATGATTTAGTCCTTCTTGAATGTCTATATATATATGATTATATGCTGAGTAGCGAAGCCCTAGCCTCCAATTGTTACGTGAACGAAGTCCTATTGATGCTAATGATCTATTATTAATTATAAGAATCTGGTTTGATATGCAGAATGATTTGAACGAGACAAAATCTGCTTGTGTATCAAGTAATAATAAGTTAATTATTACAGATTTATTGCAGTAATAAATATATGGTGCTATGAGACGAGAATTGATGATCAAAGAATTTGGTGGCATGCTTATAAGTTATATGCATATCTTTAATTATTTTGGGTATAATAATATTATTACGTTTTAATTTATTGGATGGATTTTTTTCTTGGGTAAAAGCAAACCTCTTTTTTTTTTTTCCATATTTATAACAATTTCTTTTTTTTTTTTTTCAATTTTGAGACCGTTGACTGTTGAGTGAAATGCTAATTTTTTAATTTAGAAAATACATTTCTATAAATACGCTCATATTATTTTTGAATTAATATGAGCATATTTAAAATATTATTTTATTAATAAAATAATATCACAGGTGGGGACCTAGAGGCTAGAAATAAAGCAGAGAGCCCTTAGTTTTTCTAAGGCTAAAATAATAAAAATATTTTAAATTTTATTTATTTTTTATTATATTAATATGTCTTTAATTTTTAATTTAATTTAAAAAAAAAATTTAACTTATATTAATTTAATTTAAATAATTTTTAAAATTTTAATTTATATCAAAATAAGGCTTAAAATAAATCAGTATTATTCTTTGATTTAAAATAAAAGTTTATTTGAATGCAATAAAAATATAAAATTTTATTTAAAAATAAAATAAAATAAGAGTTTTTTTTAGTTTTTTTTTTTTTTTTTACTAAAAATCAAAAAGAAGAAAGAAAATTAGAAAATGAGATGAGAAAATTTTTTGGGGATCGTAAGTTTGTAACTGAAAACATGATCATGTGTACAGACTAATATGTTGGTTTGTATGAAATTAGTTATCTAATTTTTTTATTTGTTTCTTATTATTTATTATTTGGTTTTTCTTCTCAATTCCCTAATTAAATTAGTGTTATTTAATTTCTGACATCAAATTTAATCGAAGGTTTTTAAATAAGCATAGATCAATGCTATCGGTATCATACTGATAACTATACTGATATCAATTTTCATCGGTATTTTAGAACACCCCAAACATATGTGCAGATTATGTCTAAAGGAGCTCTAATAACTAAACTATAAACTGAAAATGCTAGTCTATAACTTTCACAACAGCAACAAGAATTACATAAACTGGAAGACATTGAAGATGAACATGTTAGGGAAGATTTGCTAACTACTTGATGAAGAATAGAAGATGATGGGTGACCAGGGCGTTGATGCCATCCAGAGGAGGTGGTTTTGATTCCAACGAATGCAGGTGCAGGTGTATGGAGAAAATGTAATTTTGGCTGTGGAAACTCATACACACTATATTCAGGCCTCCAGCAAGTGGTTTCCTCGTGTAGAAGTCTTCACCAAGAAAAAGGTATTGATCAGCCTTGTCACAGTGTTGGCAGATTATCTTGGCTGGATTTTGATTACCAGAACTGATTTGCCTTTGATTAGAAGTAGGAGTAACTCGACTTGGTTTGAACCTGTCAGCATTAACAGATGAAGGTCTGACAGCAAAGTGTGCATAGGAACCACAATTTCAGACAGAATCTTTGATGCTTCAGGGCCTCTTCATAGTCAGTAAGCTTCTGAGTAATTCCTCGAAGGAGATGTGCGATTCTCTGACTCTAATAGCAGTAACTATTTCCTCAATCTCATAACCAATACCATTTAAAGCTTGAGTGATTAAACCATCATCACTAACAGCAGAGTTAATGAGAGCTAATTCATCAGAAACACTTCTAAACAACTAAAAATAGTCGGAGACAGACTTTGTACCCCTTGGCTTGGTAAGTTTCTCCCTGAGATTCATCATTCTTCATATGGATTTGTTTGTTCCCATGCTTGGTGAGAAGGTTCTCGTGAAGCAATGAATGGTGACACTGTTTATGAAGTAGAAAGATAATACCATTTAGCCTCAACTGATCTTGCCTAATCCAATGTTCATAGGCTGGATATGGAACCATTGCTGATGGAGTTGAGGTCGAGCCTTTTTTGGAATAAGGACGAGGAAAATGATAATTACCATTAACAAACCAGAGACTATAGCCAAGAAGAAAAGAACTAAGTTGGCCACGCCAAGAAGGAAAGTTGACAGAATTTAGTTTGATGGGAAGCTGTGCAGGAGCGTTGATAGTAACAAACTGATTTGGTTGATCAATAGAAATAATGTTAGAGGATGGAAGTGTAGGTGATGGACGAAAGTTATTTTGATTGGGCATGGTGAATGAAAGGAGAAGGAAAGAAACTGAAAAATAAGTAGATACAGCAGGACCAAGAAAGTAATAGGAAGCAAAGAAGATTTGGAGCAGAAAAGCTAATTTGTATCACAAACATTAACAAAAATATATATACATCAGTAGAATAACAAGATAAGAGCAACCTATTCAAACTAGTTTAAAATAAAGAAAATGTTGCAATATCTGATACACTAATCTAAGACTTAAGTAATTTGAACCAACGGCTGTGTGATCAGTTGACAGATTGCTGACTCTTAATATTAGTAATCAAGGCTCAAATCATGAACATCTCAAGTACCAAAAAAGGACCAAGTAATTTGAATTATGAACTGAAGCTGAATTCCCAACTATATGGCCTCTTGGAACTAGCTACAGAATATGAATTGCCAGCTGATACAAGAGCCTGAAGATATTTTTAAGCTCAGAAAGATAACAGGAAAAAAAGGCATACTAATAAATGAAAGAAAAAAATTGTATGAAACAGTTATTTCACATTAGTATATGTTTATGATTTAGGAAGAAATTGTCACAGCAGTTCCATACAAAAACATCAAATCTGTTAGACGGTTCCAAAGAGAAAGTCCCTCGTTATATCAAAGGATTCAGAAAATGGAGGTTTTTTCCATAGAAAAACATCAAATCTGTTAGGCGGTTCCAAAGAGAAAGTCCCTGGTTATATCAAAGGATTCAGAAAAAGGAGGTTTTCTTAGCCTAGTAGCTTGCTCAAAAGCATAAGCAATCTCAATTAGCTTTGGTTCCGTACCCTTCAACCCCCCAAAACAAATCCCAAAGGGTATGCCATTGCTATCATACCCGGCTGGGACAGAAATACCCGGGTAGCCTCCAATTGCCAGCACAGTCATAGAAAGTGATATACCAGGTGCTACTAATGCATCCAGTTTATAGTCTGTCATCAGTTTCTCAAATCCATCCCTTGAAAGTTTTTCCAAATACTCAATTGCCTTTCTTTCTTTCTCCCCAATCCCACTTGTCTTTCCTGATTCAATAAAAGTTTGCTGACCATACTCTTCAAGCTTTTCCTGGATCACACACAGTAGAAATATTTTGTTGAGGAAGATTGAGCAAGCTTTGCATAACCCAATTAAATTTCTTGACAAAATTGGCATTGATTACATCAAAAAAACATATATATGCATAGTTGCATACATACCAACTCAGGATTATTCTGATTGAAATCAATAATGTCCGCCAGTGACCTCACAGGAGAGATTGCAAGCTCTTTTAGGTATTCATTTATGGAACTTTTAAACTCAGCCAGCATTAGCGTCAGCTCTCCACTTCTTCCAAGATTTGAAATTATATCAATACTTGCTATTTCTAGGTCATCAATTATAGTTGCCCCTCTGGCTCTATAATTTTCAAAAGGGAACAAACAAGACATTAGTGTCACCTTAAGTGCAATTAAACTTGTATTTCTACAAAAAAAAACAAAAACAAAATAAAATTAGTGGATTACTGCTAGCTTAGCATCACAATACATACCTGAGTAAATCAAGGTGACTCCCAAAAGTTGAAACAATGGATCTATTTAAAGAGTCCAAAAATAGATGTCTAACAACCCCCAATCTCTTTCCTCTGATCCCATCTTTGTTGAGAAATTGTTTATAACCACCATCAGGAATGAACTTAGCAGCTTCTGATGTTGCTTCACTATCTCTTGGGTCAAAGCCCACAATTACATCCAGTAAGTGGACTGCATCAGCCACTGTCCTAGCCATCGGCCTTCCACGTCATCATCAAAGAAAACTATTTACTTCATATATAATATAGTAGGCTAATGCCACTTTGTATGCGTGTAATTTATAGATTGTTAATGTCAAAAGCTCATCTTTTATGGCATTGCTAATAGAATCTTAAGCATGTTTCATGATATTCTTGGAGTATGTAGGTAGGATTCCTATTTGTCAATGAACTATTTCCATATCTGCAGAAGTTTGTTTAATCATTACTTGTTTTTTGGTTTTCTGAAATGATTACTTATTTATGTCTTCATTTGAAAAGAAAATTCATACCCAATGGTATCCTGCCTGGATGAGATTGGAATAACACCAGCCCGGCTAGTAAGTCCAACGGTTGGCTTGAAACCTACTACCGAGTTATAGTCAGCTGGGCAGAGAGAATAGAACCATGAGTCTCTGACCCAAGTGAAACACTCACCATGTTTGCAGCCACCAAAATGGCTGATCCGCTGCTTGATCCACACGGATCCGCCCATGCAACATAAGGATTCTGCAAAGGCAAACCAGCAAACCAAGTTTTAAAAAATAAGGGCATCACATCAGGTTAAGAGAGAGGGGAAATCCTGACGGACCTGGGATTGTCCGCCTCGAGCAGACCAGCCGTTAGGAAGTTTACCCAAGGCCCGAAAAGAATACCACTCCGTTAGACTGGCCTTCCCCAAAATAACAGCCCCAACTTTCCTCAGCTTTTCTACATCTCCCGCGTCCCGACCAACCACAGACCCCAACAGGGCGTACGATCCTGCAGTCGTATTCATTTTATCATTCGTTGCTATAGTGTCCTTAAGAAGCACTGGAACGCCGTGCATGAACGATCTACGGCCATGACTGTTACTCCTTCTCTCACGATCCACCTCCTCTGCTTGAACCCGTGCGTCGGGATTGACTTCCAGGACGCTTCGAAGCACGGGATTCAAGTTGCCAATTCTGTGCAAGTAAAAATCCACCAATTGGAGTGATGTCAGCTTGTTCTCCGCAAAGGCTCTCTGGATGCTCTCGATGGTGGATTCTTCAATGGTGAAATCATGACCCTTGATGTTGACGACCAAGAGTGAGAGTAGAAACGGCAATGAAAACAGGAGATGGACAGGTTTGACCACCATTTTGTTTCTGCTACTTCAATTGCAAAAGAAGAAGAGCAATAAATACCTTTGACTTTCTCTGGCAGATAATTAGCCCTATTACACTGGTGATTTCAATCCCTCTATTTTTTAAATTATCTTTTTGAGATTTTGCTCTTTTTTTTTTTATAAATTGTTCTTTAATTTCCTATGTCGTTTTCAATAAGAAAAATACAAATACTGGTTTTTTCAAGCAAGAACCGAAAATATTATATATATATATATATATATATATATGGAGTGGGCTGTAAGTTTATATACACAAAAATCAAGATACAATTACTTTAGTTTTTTTATTTGTGAAAATAGAGAAATTATAAATTAAAATGATTTGAGGCAGTAAAGCAAACCTTTTCTTTTTTTTTTTTAATTTATTAATAGATTTTTAATGGTTATATTCACATAAACAAAGTTTTTTTTTTTTTTTGGCGAAACACAAAAACAAAGTTTAGTAGTGAAAAAAACTTAAAAGAGTTAAAAGGAGCTAGAAAAATAAAACAGCAAAACGCCATGCTTGATGTATTAATATTTAGATTCAAATTTTTTTTTATAATTTTTGTTAACAGGCGATTTATAAATTTAAAATATTTATAAGTAAAAATTTAATAAATTTATAAGTTTTCAATTAAATTGATGACTTTCTTTAATTTTAAAAACCAAATAATCTCCCTTATTAATAATCATTAAATGATGTTAGTTATTGCGTTAAAATAATACGGTACTAATAACAAAAGGAAAAATAATGTACATATCTTTTTTTTTATAAATTAGTACTTGTATTAAAATTAATATATATTTTTTATATGCAAAATTTAACTCAAATGATTTATAATATTTATAAAAAATAATATTTTGATTAAAAATTTAAATTTCAATACTTCAACTTTTTTATTTTTAAAGTACAATCTCATTTGTAAAAAATTAATATATATTACATGGTAACATGATTATCATCATGAACTTGATTTACAAGGTTAATTCTTGCTTTCCCTTTTTGAAATTTTGCCTGTTTTATTAGAAGCTAAGTTATTTGACACAATAAAATCTTGTGGAGGTATCTAGGCTCCAGAGTCCAGAGTGCATACAACAATTTTGCTTACCAATTTGTGGCTTAGTTTCTGTCCAATTTGCTTCCATTTATTTTTTTTTTTCTTTTTCCTTTTTGAAGAAGTGGAGGATCAAGCTCAACGGGACTAAGGGAGCTAATCACTTGCAAGTAGTGATTGTGCAATTGATTATATCTTTTGAAAATTGGGAGCTGGAAAAAAAAATCATAGCTAATAGTGTTGTATGTAGTTGGAGACTCGAATTTTATTCTCAGAAAATGGGTAAAATGACCCTCTTCTAGATTCATAATACTGCTGGACATGGTGAATGATAAGAAAATGACATACGAATGACGTTTTTATAGAAAGAAATATAAATGAAAGCCAATAAAATCAGAAATGTAGTGGCAAATAATAGATCACTTGCAAGGGGTTAATTTGCAGGTGACTCCGCCGGAGCCAGAATTAGCCCTTATGAATCGTAAAGCAGTAATGAGGGCACCCCTGGTGGAACCCATCAGGGCCCAATTCATATGTGTGACAACACCAATTGAATTGTAAGGGAATTGGAGACTGTTATAGGAGTTGAGAAGGGCAGTTGTCCCTTCCCTCATGAGAGTTTTATAGGGGTCTCCTCTCCCTTGAAGGCCTTCCCACAGGGTCATATCAGTCCCATATCGCCTGGCAGCAAGTGGCCCAAAAATAAGAGCAACCTTTGACTCAGGGTTCAGTACCCTCCAGTAGCATTTGTACTCCGGCATTATCCAGTACCTGGAAAGTAGAAAGCCACAACAAGATCATGGATAACTTCTGAGTTGAACTAAGGTTTTAATGTCCTATTTCCAGCCAACTAACTGCTAACTACAGTTCTAGACTACTATTTTGTGAGTTAAGCTTCCTGTGAATTCTGAAACGCTAGTATGATAAAAGTTCACAACTCTGATCTGTCAGCTTCTAGAGTTCTAGGATGGAGCTCTAGCTTTCATACCTTAAAGTTTTCTGCTCACATGGATTCACCAAAAAGTGCAAATGTGGAATGCTAGCATGAAATGTGAGCTTGCATGTGTATATATCTTAGAGTTTTGCCTCCAGCCCGATGCACTTGTAGATTCACATAAGCATTGGCTCCATGGCCTTTATGTCCTCTTTGGCCCTAGTGATATCTAAATGTTTTGTTTCCCTATGATTCCTTTCTTGGCCCTATTGGCTGAGAACAATGTCAACCATCTTTTCTTGATGAAATTAGGTCCTATGATTATTCAAATTTAAATAGGCTGGGGCACCGTAACACACTTATAGTACTAGACTACTAGTACAGATTTCATACCATACAAGGGGGTTTCTTTACAGTTTACTTTAGACTCCATTGCGCCAAAATGAGTCGTGACAAATGACCCCTAAACATAAAGGTCCCAAAAGAGAACTTACTGATGTGAACAAGCTGATGCTTCTAAGAAGGGCGATGGTGGCATTGGTGGCAATGGTGGCAATGGTGGCAATGGTGGCAATGGTGGCAGCGGAGGCAATCGTGGCAATGGGGGCAGCCTGAATGTTGGAGGAGACCCCGTAGGTGCTGTTGGTGCAGAAGGCCTTGTAGGTGTTATTACAGGTGCAGGCACAGGAGTAGCTGACCTTGGGCAGAACGACATGGGCTGGGCAGGTTCAGAAAGCAAAGAATCCACTCCAAAAAACTCCATGCCAAACATCCTGAACATAAGTCTAAGTTTTTGTGCAGGGCCAGCGGTTGCACCGCAATCATTTGACCCTTGTCCACTGCCTGAAACCTGGGCATTACAGTTACTTAAGTCTGGTGTGCCATCAAACCTCATGAAATAGTTTCCAAACATATTTGTGGTCTCTTCCCTTGACATTGTCACTTGTCCTTCACCATCAGCACAGGTGATCGTGACCTTAATTCCTGCAAGTAGGAAAGTGATCAATATGTGATTGTGTAGACCATTTGCGTTTACAGTGTCCAAAATTATACCTTGGACGTGAAAACACTTTCAATTTCACACGGTGTTTCAGGAGAGTACATATGTCCAATAACAATTGACCTCTTTTACTTTTGGCCTTAAGAATAGCTGATAAAAGTTTTTTAAAAAGTACTTTATAACATTGCAAGCTTGTTGGTCCAATCAAAGTCTAGAATAGCTTGGAATTCAAGTGCTCGGAACATTTCGATTGAATGCAAATATGAAATGCTTTATTCCTTGTTAAAGAATCCAGCCATTAGCGTGGTTGATGGATAATTTTCAGTTATAAGGGAAAAGCATTCTTTAACAGTAATACACCAATCACAGGCAAAGAAGACAAAAGAAAAGTAGGTGTAATTAACAATGTAGCTATCTACGGTAACAGGGGATTGATCTTACCCGGAAGGGGATAATCGAAGAGGGATCTTTGGCCATCTTTGCACTGGTCACAGAAGACCGTACCAGAAACCATGGCAACTGCCTGTGTCCCATCTATGGCTGCTGCAAAAATGAGCAAAGCTGTGAAAAGGAGCTTTTGTGCCAAATCCATGAAACTTGGAGAATACAGAAGAAGCTGGAAAGCAGGCAGATCATAAAGTAAAAGGATGGATTTTATCAACACTACTGGATGTGTACCTGCACTAGCAAGGGGAAGTAAATAAAGAGTAGTGGTGTCTTCTTTTCCAACCCTCAACTGCCTATATTAATGATGTTTGGAAATTTTTGAATAGCAGTAAGGACAAACACATTTAAAATCCTGTGATTACAGGCGAGCAAGCAGATAGATTTAACTGTTACAGAGGTAATCAAATGCACTTTTACACAAGTATTAGAAGCAAATGTCTAGACTTTTAAAGTTGAAAAGGATGGCATCAGAATGAAGATCTGAATTCTGACTATGACCCCGACAATTGACAGCTAAGGTTCCTACAAATTTATTTCATACAGTGATGAATGGAACAACCAACATTCCGTAAGTCATTTAGTCTGAGTTACGGTGTGAAAGTAGAACTTATCAAACCAAATCACTCTGGATGGTGATGCCGTCCACAGCATTAGTTATCAGCATGTCTATGCATTTTATAAAGGAAAAAACTATTTATTTTAGCGTAATGAATGTTAGATTTTCAGTACAAGAGTCCTTTCATCACGTATATGTGTGGACATGGGTGGTCTGTAGAGCCGTAATATTTTGAACGATGTCGGTATAGGGAATTAGTATTTAGTTGGCCGTCTATGCAGAGAGGTGTATTGATGAAGAGGGGCATGAGCAAATTCATGTGAAAAGCCTAGACACGAAGTTTCCTTGCTAACTTTTTATTGTAACTCCAATCCGTTTCTTTTCAACTGCATAACACATGTCCCGAGTTATGTAGTTACTTCTCATTTTTAATAATTGCTGGACCTCTATATCCTCATGCCCGCATGGCGCGGACCTGATTGGTATGTCGAAATTTTACATCAGATAGAAAAGAATCCGGAATTTTTTATTAGAAGAGTGCTTTTCATAATCTAATCGAACACATTTCAGGGGAAAGCTGTAATGGCGGGCAACATCTTGGCGCCATATTACCTAAACGCGGTTTGGCGGACCATGGTGGGAATGTATGAAAGACGTAGGTGAGACGGGGCATGAAAATATATTATCATTTTAGATTAAGGCTTCAAATCCCATGGGCTTCTTGTAGCTTGCAATGGCAGTCCCATTTACCTTCAATCATGCTTTCCATTTCTCTTGTATTGCCTTCCTTGCGACATACAAATGTAGATGTACTTGAAAATTGAGCTTCAATCGACAACCAAGACTGAAAACAACTTGGGCAAATCTTAAGGCATCTCAGCAGGGTATAAATTCTGCCGTGCCTACTTGAAAAAAAAAAGGGGGCAAAAAGGAAAAAAAAAACAAAAACAAAAAAGTTCTCATGCCAGAATATCTGTAACTCATCTCAGACAACCCTTCTTACAATTATCAATTGGAGATAAACTTACCTCATAACAAGCATACTGCAGCACAACATTTGCCTGAAGCTCCCTTACTTTAGAAAGTCACTCTATTGTTATCACTTCTGCACTAGAATGCGAAAAAACAGCATGGCTTGTCCTCGAGTATACCGTGGCCATGCTTGGGGTTAAACGTATTAGGTTAGATCTAAATGCAGAAGTCTGTTTCATACACATGTCAAAATATTAAGGTTCCAATAGACTTTAAGCTCAAACTTATTCTAAATGTTGGAGAATTTAAGAAATCTTTTATGCAAACCTGAATGCAGTCCAGAAAGCAAAACATCCCATTGTTGGATCATAAAGCTCCATGGCAACAAAAATTCAAACTTGCTTCATTCAATTTCCAAGACCCCCCAAGTCTAAGAATAAAAAGGTACCCAAAAATATAGGCTACCATGCAGACATGCACATTATACATCAGTATTAGAAATATCAGAATCAGATGGTGCTCAAGACCAGAGTAGCTAAGAACAAAAAATCAATAAACAAATAAAAAAAATTTTGAATTATTTGGTCACCAATTCAAACAATTATAATCTTAACTCATGCTCAAAATATGAAAAAAAAAAAAAAAAACAATAAAAATAGTAACTCTAATAACATGGGCAACTATGAAGCAACACTCATACAAAAAGGACATGTTTGACCAAGGCAATGCAACTGATTTAAGGCCTACCAAAATTGTTTAAATATTGCATTGACAGTAATAACAGTCACCACAAAAAACAAACAAGACTCATCCTCATCAACTCAACATATTAGACATAAAAAAAGCTCAAAAGAAGTTTTTCTTCTCCCTTTCTATGGACCTAAGCTTCACATTTGTCAGTCTCTATCTTCAATTCTCTGCAACATGGTCATTCTCTGTTTTCTCAGCGCTGGATTCCAGAAGAAAAATAGACCATAGTTAGCATGTCATGCTGTCGTAACACATTTAATTAACACAAAGTTATCCACAAAAGTGAACTCAAACTCATTCAAAATTCCAAAAAGGGATCCAATAGGCAGGGGGTTTTCCGTGGAAAAGATAAAATGTGCATTCATGTTTGTTTAAGGGGTTTCAAACCAACCATCAATTTGTTAATTAACATGATTTATTGGTCATAGAGAAGTATAACAACTAACAAGAAGTTCTCAAACTCTTTTCTTATACAATGGGCTTTCACTTGAAGGAAATTACTTCATCATCTATGCTTTAGATTTATCATAAATTTTGATACTTATTTAGGAAATAAAAAGAACAGGAGAGGTGAAAATAATTCATGGTTATTTGTCCTTTTAGCTAGTTAAAATCAATTTCATTTCCTAGAATCTGTACTCTAAAAGAAATACAGTTAAACTATTGCTACATACATGGGAAAACACTGTTCTAAAGCAATTGTGGCAGGCAAAAAAAATACAATTATGCTACTTTTATTCTGTTTCTTAAGATCAAAATGAGTTTGAAATAATAAATGAAAGACCATGAAAGAACCCAACTTTGAAATATATAAACAGTTAATATGTGAAACCAACAAGCTTAATAATGAAGAAAACATGTTCCTACATAACCCATCAATATCTTAAACCAAAAAATATATATAGCGATATCTATTGAACAATCAAATTTCAGCTAATTGAACAGACCTTCGAGGTTGATCATCAGCAGCAGCGGTCTCAGCAGACTCACTCTTCCTCCAGCTCCTTTCAACGGGAGCACGCCCATTCCCGAAACTTGCCTTTCCTCCTCTCTCTTTCTCTGTAACCGCGACTGTCTCTTTAATCCTCACAGCTTCCAGCTTCTCATCAATCTCTTTCCAATCTTTCCCCTTTTCCTTCAACACCTCCTCTCTAGGCCTCGCCTCGCCAAAAGGATTTGCCCCTTTGGGCTTGGGCGCAGTCACCTCCTTTTTACCCTCCTCTGTCACAGGAACAGTACGTGGCTGAAGCACAAGCTTTGGCCTGACCCCACCACTACCAGCAGCACTGACAGTCTCCTCTTTTTTCTTTCCCCAGTTGTCCAAATCCCTCGGCGAATCCCTCGATTGAAGTGAATCGAAACTGCTTCTTCTCTCAAATCCCCCACCAAATCTCCGTGGCGGTGCCTCATTGACGATTTTATTACTCTTACTAGCTGCCCAGTTATCTACTTCATCAGCTTTCGATTGCGAATCAAAAAATCCTCCTCCTCCTCTGTCTCTCCTCTCAAATCCACTCCCAAATCCATTCCCAGTAGGAGTCAATTTCTTAGCCGACGCCCAATTATCGATCCCATCAGCGCGTGAGGGAGCAATTTCTCTATTGGAATCTCTATTCGAAACCCTAGAAGATCCCCATCTATTATTACTCGACGAATCGTCGCCATTGGAATTGTATCTGTTCGAGCCGTAGGATTTAAAACCGCCACCGAGACGGTTACGGTCGAGTTCCTCAGGGGAACGTTGGCGAGGACCGGTTGGGAGTAGGCGGCGGTCCTCGTGAGTGAGGCGAGCCGGCTCACTCGGCTTAGCAGAGCCGTAGGTAGTAAATTCAGCCAGAGATAGGGTTTGGCCCTTCTTTTTCTTGGTCTTGGTGGTGGCGGCGGCGGCTAAAGAAGGGAAATCCGCGAGCTTTTCTGTGGAAGAATCGACGCGGCTCTGTTGTTCGAGTTCAGCTTCATGTTCTTCGGCGTCGAGAGCCCACGCGCCGGGTTTGCCCCAAGGAGACGAGACAGTTGCCGCCATGGTCGGTTTTTTGTTTTTGGGATGTGTTGGCTCTTGCTTGAAAGCTTGCGTTTTTTGTTTTGGTTTTGTTTTGCGCTAGATGGGAGCGAAGGGGAGGGGAAGGTATTTTATTTGTGGAGATGATGGGATTAGATCGGACGGTGGAGGAAATTTATAAGACGAAGATGGAATGTTGGGATTTTGATTCCTGGAAGTTATTTGTTTTTCTTTTCCTTACCGGAGTGGGAAAATTGTACTACTGTTGACATGTATTTTTATGTAACCATACAAATCATACAAAGGATATGTCTTTCTGCTTGCCACGCCACCTTGTATACAAATTATTGTCCTATATAACTTGAGATTTAATTTAATATTTGACATAGTTATCAAATTTTATTTACAATTATTTTTTATTTTGAATTATGATATTATTTTATGTTAAGAAATAATACTTCTATTATCTTAAAATTATCGTCTCTTATTTTTTATCAAATCAACTCATCTTTAATTTTAATTTTTTAAAATACTGCATTAAATTAAATTTTAAAAAATATTTTAAAATATTTTAAATTTTAAATTTTAAATTTCAAATTTTACAAATTTTATTTTTTAAGTTTTTTATTTTATAATTTAATTAAAATAATTATCAAAATTAAATTAATTTGACAAAACTTAATAGAGGATAATAATTTTTGGACGGATGGAATTTCAAAAAAATTTATTTTTGACATACTTAAGAAGAATGTACCAATATAGATAAAATATTTTAAACAATTTTACTGAATGCAGGTAAGGAAAATTGTTAAAAGTAATTCTAATTAAAAATCTCAAAGTTGGCATGGCATGGCTTACACGGTAATTAATCTTAAAGCTTCTAAACAGTTTAGATTCTAATTGTAGCCCATTAGATTAAGCAGTGTGCCAGACATTGGATGGATGCGGCTCCTCTGCTTGAATTGTTTTTGTAAAACGACAGCCATCTCATTCTCAGCCTCACTTTTGAAAAAGGAGACTGCTTTGCTTACTTCTAAAGCTGGTTCCTGGAATCCAAAGATTTGGAACGTTATGGACGGATAATCAAAAACTTGATTTCAGTTCACCCAAAGCTTCATTTGGATCAACCACGGCTAAGATTTTTCTATGCTTCAAGGCTATTAAACAAAAAGAATTTGACACATAAAAGAAAAATGAGAAAGAATCAACAAACCAAACCCGAATCATTGCAACCCCTCAACCCTTGACCAAAAGAAAAAAAAAAGGGGGGGAAAAGAATAGCTTTCTTTATGTACAAATGAGATGGACTATCATCGCAGCAAAGGAAGTAAGATCACCACTGTGAAATGGGAATTGATACTGCAAGTTGACAATAATGCCAGAATTCAGGACGCATTAACTGATTCCAATTGGGGTCTCCTTTGCTAGTCGTCAGGGAAGGTATCAAGTAAACTACCTTTCTGGCTTTTGTCGACACCCCCAAATTTTGTTTGGAGAATAAAGGAATTCTCTTGCTTTCCAAATATTCTATCCAGATCAATGTTGGGCCAATACAGGAAGATCAGAACACTCATCTTGCAAAGAAAACTCATGGCTCATAATACTCTGAACTCCGCATTGTGATTAAATGTTCATCCTCAGGACTCTTCATGGAATCACCACTAACATACCATGTCACGGTTCCTACAATGTAAAGGCAGAAGGCTCTATCATTAGCTCAATTGAAAAGGTAAAGATGCAAAAGATGCGCGATTATTTGGTTGAATTATTGAAGAAGCATTTTCAAACAGGATGCATGGAAAGTTGAACCAACTCCATGTTTGCAGTCTCATTTTACGCATACAATTCAATGAACGACTAGCTGAGTAGTTCAAAAATATCATATAAAGTTTCAACATATATGGTTATCAGGCACATACAAGGGAGAGTCAAAATTCATTTTGCTTAACCAAGGAAATAATAAATAGGTGAAATAGTGGGGAAAGGATGACCCATCCCATCCAGGACATCATTGTGGCCAATAAAGAACCTACTAAGATAAGATGTCCCACAGAATCTTTATAGATCAATGACCACACCACACCGGAGGTTCTGAAATAGAGACCTCTCATCACAGAGGCATCAAAAAGTATATTATATCTAAAAGTATATGATGAACAGCCTGCAATAAATAGGAAGTTACTCCCAGCAACCTCCCCCCCCTCCTTTTAAAAAACTCTTTACATCTTTTTCAATGTAAGAAGCCCCAGCTCTTGCCTCCATAGTGCATATACCCACTAAATTATCCAAAAGGCATATTTTAAACAGATAGTCCAATGCGAAGCTAAGAAAGATAGATGGGTTTAACTCACCAAAGATGACAATAACAGCGCAAAATTACTAGTAGCAAAATGATTGTTCACCAGGATATCCATTTTCTCTTGATCTGGCTTTAAAGTTTAAGCAAGAAAAAGGAGGAGCAGAAAGAAGGCAACTCATGAAATTTATAGTTTCAAGTTTAGACCTCTCCCACTTGTATTTAACTGCCTGAAAAAGAGGAAAGCAAAAAGAGGGGGAAAAAAGGATAAGTTCTACACATACCTACTGGAGGAGGTGGTTCCTGTTCTCTTGTTGCATGAAGTATGATTGTTCCAGAGAGCACAGTGATGAATCCACATATCTCAGAAGCAATACTGCTCACATTTTGGCCTGACCAGTCCTGTAAGAAAGAACAAGATAACAACACTCAGTTTGTGCTCATCAGTTACTGTTGTTGAACATAAATTACAACCAGAATTAGGCATCAGAACCAAATTCAGAAGTATGAACTAAATAGCCTACCTTAAACATGATTACACTAGCAATAATGGTCAAAGTTGTGAACATCACATAATATACTGGAGAAACAATCGCAGCATTGAATGTATCCAAGGCCTACAACAAAGACACATAAACATCAGTCAAACACAAATGCCAACCAGCCATTCTATTTGAAAGATATGCCTTTGAAAACATTGTGCCTGACATGAGGAAGAAAAGGAGAAGGCTCATAGTCATGGATATACTCAGGGCTGATTGCATGCTACAAGGATACTTTCCATGTTCAAAACACATCTACTGTACCTAAATTTCACCGGGTAATACAAAAGGATTAAATGCAGAATTCATTCAACGGAGGATATTTTGGAAGAAGCTACACTTTGCATGTAAATTTCTTAGCACAATATTTAAAAATTGTAAGTAGTTGTAGGATCTAGAGGAGGTGATATTCATCTATATGTTTAATTATGAATTCAATTTATTATGTTGTCGTACCTAATATGCAATAATTAACATATCATGTGACAAAAGTATGCCAGCTACATAGGTAGTGGGTATGTTTTTTCGGTACATGATGGTCATTCACTCAAATGACGTTAAAAAGGAAGATTAAATTTTTTAGGAATAGACGGCCACCAAGGCACAAATTCAATAATACTAACCTTGTTGAGGTAATTTAATTGTGTAATGACACAGATTGCAGCAACTGTAAGAAAAAACCAAGTTTGAGGATAAGCTATCTGACTTATCCCATCCAATGTAAGCTTTATAGCAATTCCAATGGCTTTGATGCTTACAACCTGCACAGCACCCAAGAAATGCTTTTACATAGTGCTTACAGCATAGTAACTATCATGGTGCTATTCAGAATTGTCAATAACAGTTCATAAGGAGATCTCCATACCGTAAGAGAACCCATTAAGGAACATATTCCCAAATAAACCAGTATATTTGTGAGCCCATAACGAGGTTCAAAATGCAAAACCAAAGCTAAGACTATTGAAAGTGTAGCTGCTACATAAATTAGAAAAGCTGCCAACAGAAACACGACAAGGAACAGTAATTAATGACTAATGATAAGTGTTGCACAACAAAGAATAACAAATATAAAGAAAAGGGCCAAACCTGGTTGTGTTGCTAGGGTCCAAATTTCTTGTACCGAACTTGGAGTATGCTCTTGTGGTGCGTGAATTACAATCACCACTGAACCTACAACGCAGGACACACATCCTACAATCCCCATTTTCTGAATTCGTTCCTTCAGCATAAAGTGTGCCAGACAGGCACTGTTCAAATTTATCAAACTTGTCAGTTGTTGAAAATAGTTCCAATCAAATCTAAATAAGTCACTGCAAACAAATGAAGCTTACCTCACAATAATACTTAGTGCACCAAGTGGGGTAACTAGAACTGCAGGAGCATAGATATAAGCCACAAAATTTGCAACCTCGCCGATAATCACTATTTGCACAAAAAGGTTCACCAAAATGGATCTTGATAATCAATTTAAGAAGGAACATGATTTTGTGCTTATTATCTTTAGAGAAGGAAAGATTCTTATTGCACGTGATACACTTACTTGTTATCATGCCTGCCCACCAAAGCGGCTCTAGTAAGTAGGTATAACCGCCAACTCCTACATTATACCATACAGAAAAAAAAAAAACAAAGTCAATTACATCAATAATACTATCCATTTTTGTATTGAAAAATCTCAATAACTATATGTTGATTTACACAATGCAGTACTTAAAAACCAAAAACACATTAAATTTTACTACTTTTGAAAAGTTTACATCATCAAATAGTAATTATGGTTATGTTATTATTAAAAATTCTGATTTTTTTGAGAAATTCTTTTCTAATTTATGATCCAATCTGAAAATTAAAGAAAGCAACTAGTATGAACTGATTCACATATCTGGAGTTTTTTCCTAAATTTCCTTCCAAATTGAACGTTTTAAATCTGAAAAATGAATTTCACAAATTCATAAGTAAGCTCTGAATTACACACATTCAACATCTATATCCATTAGTTAATCCAATTAACAAAATCGTATCACTCCATTGATATAAAAGTAAAAAAAAAAAAAAAAAGAGTCAAAACCAAATTTAAGCAAAGCAATCAAACTCAATGGTGAGTTAAAATTGGAAGCGACAGTTACGCATTAAATCATGGATTAAAAATAAGAATCATTTTTTTGAAAGAGGAGTAAATTGAAAATAATTAAATTAAAATAATAGCAGACCTGCGCGAGTACCCGAAGCACCGGCACGCTTGAGCCCTTTCTTCTTCAAAATAAAACTGGAGCCGATAAACGCGCTCGACGCCACTGCTAATATCAATCCCTTCGAATTATCCGACAATCCCATCTCTTTTTCTCTCTTTGATCACATCAATCAACGCTTCAATTATTTTTGCTTCTAACGATCAAAAATGGAAGCTGGGGAATCGAATTCCCGCCAAGGAAAAGAGCTAGAATTGAAGCGAGGGCCAAAAAGAACGAACGAACGGCTTTGGACTCTGCAACGACAACGCTTTCAATCGAGATTTAGTTTAGCTGTGACTTTCCAGACAGAAATGTGAAAGTGAAAAGAGAGAGAGACAGATCTAAAACCCTCTTTCCCTCTAAACAGGAACTCTTTTGCCCTTGTTTTTTTTTATTAGCTCCGTCGTGTTGTCGGAAACTTCTTAATTTTGTGCGGCCCCCATAAATAGATTAAATAATCTTCTGCTTCACACGGTTTTTACTAACGTACACTCTGCCTTCATTTTATCGTTGATCGGGACTAATATTTAAGAGTTTAGCTTCAAAACAGATTGACAATATTGCCCTTTCAAGAAGTTGTCGGCTTGAGGAGGGCGTATCAAAATCTGATGGGTAGCAAATGTAATTTTGAGTATATAAATTAAAATTTTTAAACTTACGCACAAATCACATTTGGTTTTTTATCAAAAAGTTAGAATTTGTGGATGGAGTAAGGTTGAATTGATAAGATTCCAACAATCTGTTTGTAAAGTCTAGATAGTTAGATTCAAATAAATTTATAAATCATTTATAATATTTAAGTTCGAGCTTTATTTTTAGTAGTTTTATTTGATAAAATTTGTAAATTTATTTTGAGATTTACAATATATTTTGACTTATAGGCTTTTTTCATCGAAACAATAGAATTCAAATCTTTCATATTAATTTAAAAATAAAAAATGCATTTGGCCACAAAGAATAAAATATAATAATTAGGTTTATAGAAATAAATTGGGTAATGAGCAAAGCATTGGGGCCTAACTACACTAAAAGAATTCAAGGCATTAGATAATCAAATAATGAGGAACTATACATAAATAGAGAAGGGAGGGAATGAGATGAACTGAATACAAGGAAGCTTCCCCTGATCCATTTATTATTAAAAGGAAGCTTCCCTAAGGTGCATAGCATTGTCAGAGTCACTTTAATATTTACACTTACAATATGTGGAAACCAGAAGTTTTAAAATTGTTAATGTAGATTGAAGATTAGAGCACCTATCTTAAGAAACACTCGCCCGAAACACTAGACAGGTGAAAAGGTTTCAGTTTCTTTCATTTTCATGTTGAAAAAGGAATAGTATCATTCCATTATTAGGAATGCAAATCTAAAACAAGCTTCGCGGCCTAGAAACCAAGTTTCAATCTTAGGGAAAGCCCAAAGGAAAAGAACCTTAGTGTATGGGTCATTAATAGGCCTAGAGTTTACTTGGATGATGTGATGGAAATTCAACGCCAGAACACCCAAAATCTTAGGCCTTAAACTGAACTAAAAAGGAAACAATATTTTATCTCTTTTTTAAGAGGCAGTGAATTTGGTATGAAAAATTCACATCATCATAAACGTAAGCAGAGGAATATGGCTTGGAGAATAAGGTACCCTATCTATTTGCAACTATACAAAGGGGCAAATTAGCTATGTTTGTTAAGTAATCATTATCATTATCAGTGGAGATTTTCTATTACCATATTTAGCGTAAAAAGGAGTTTATACCCAATGCATTTTTAAAGCTTCGCTGAAAAAGAGAACCAAAAGAAAAACAATTTGAAAGAAAACAGGCTACAAATCGAAATCATTATTACGCATGCGCCGATGTTCTATTTGTGTATCAGCAAAGGCAAAATATATTACCAAAGAATGAGTGACCCCCACCAAAGAAGACGCCCTCGAATAAAAGACTAGACAATTACTCATTACATCACCGAGCGGTGGTGGGACGCCACATCACGGAATTTTTTGCATCGCAAAAGCAAAACAAAGACGAGGGAGATTCTCAATCTCACCTCTCCTCGCCTGGCCTGTCCTGGCCTGCTCTTGTTTCTCTTACGGCTTCATCTGTGGATCAGATCAGATCTCAAACGGCATAGTGGACCACATTTCCTAAGATAATTATCAAATGGTTCTAGGCATCGGGTTGGGTTAAAGTCGTTATCAGAAATCAAGAAACCGCCTCGAGATAAAATGGATATTTTTATTTTTATTTTTGTCTTTTAATTTTAGTTCATATTAAGAATGTAATCGAATTAAGAATATAATCGAATTGAGTCGAGTCGATACAATGAAAGGTTTGAATTTGAATTCGACTCATAACTTATGGTTCAATATTCGATTCGAATTTAATCGAATTTTATTTTTTTAGTTTAAGCTCGATTAGTGATCGAAATCAAACTACTCGAATTCGTTCGATTAAGCTCAATTAATATGTAAAAATAAATTCAATTCGTATATTATATAAGAGTTCGATTATTTATATTCGAATTCGAATTCGAAATATTTTTATTAATTAAAATAATAAAAATATATTTAAATATAAAAATTTTCTATTAGATTCACGAACTACTTGAATCAAGTATAAAAATACTCAAATTCGACTTGATTGATAAATCAAATTACTCGAACTCAAGCTCGACTCAATAATAATCGAATCGAATTTCAACTTGAGTAACTTACGAGTATTAATGTATCATTTACACTCCTAATTCACGTCCACTCTTTACAGTCTATCTCTTTATCCTAAAAAACCTCACTTACCTCTATTATGTCAATATTAATCACTTCTGTTGAAATTTTTGTTCTTATTTATAGTGACAATTATATATCTCATTATTAAGGATATTTGAGATTTTTTGCTTGTATGAGTTTATTCAATACTTCAATGTTGGAATTAGTTACCAGTTCGAATTTGATACAAATTTATATATTTTGGGAATTGTTTGGAATATGTTCTTATCTATTAATAGGATCTTGGTTCACACGACCTGTTGCGGCAAACGCTTCTCAAAATGCGTTTGTAACTAATCGGATAGGCGATTTTGGTTTATTATTAGGAATCTTAAGTTTTTATTGGATAACGGGAATACTTTTTCCACAATTGACAATGACCATACAGACTTCGTTTTATCCACGGTCGCTGACCAAACATAATCGCCTTGAGTTCTACCATCAACACCGTGCACATACCACAGCAGCACTAGTCCCATTTCATCTTCATCATTGTTTTCAAGGAACGAAAAATATGGGAGAAAAAAGAAGAAAATTATTATAAAAAGGCGCATCTTATTAATGGTAGTTCATAAAAACACACGAGAAACACCAAATCCAAACCCAGTGACCACAAAAAGAAAAGCAGAAAAACAAGTCTAAAGGACAGAGATATTAAAAACTCTCAAGACATGAAACACCATCTAAAGTAGACATCAACAACATCAGTTTTGTCTCTTTTCTTTTCTTAAGAAAGCTGTCCACAGTCAGCAATAACAACAGGCTTAGAAGTCCTTCCACCGCTGGACCCAACCTTCTCAATGGCTCTAACCACATCCATGCCGTCAACAATTTGTCCAAACACGACGTGCTTTCCATCGAGCCACTCAGTCTTGGCCGTGCAAATGAAAAACTGAGATCCGTTAGTTCCGGGTCCAGCATTAGCCATGGAAAGGACACCGGGTCCCGTGTGCTTCTTGATGAAGTTCTCGTCGGCGAACTTGGCTCCATAGATGGATTCACCTCCGGTGCCGTTTCCGGCGGTGAAGTCGCCTCCTTGGCACATAAAATTAGGGATCACACGGTGGAAAGAAGAGCCTTTGTAGTGGAGGGGTTTGCCGCTACGGCCGACACCTTTCTCACCGGTGCAAAGGGCACGGAAGTTCTCGGCCGTGCGAGGGGTGCAATCGGCAAAGAGCTCCATCACAATCCGACCAGCGGGTTGGCCACCGATGGTCATGTCAAAAAACACCTTGGGGTTTGAAGCCATGGTGAGATTTTGGGTGAAGAAAGATCGGTAGATGGGGGGATTTTTTTGTTTGAAGGGTAGTTAGGGTTTTAAACAAGAGTGAGGGGGTTATATAGGAAGGAAAGGGTTCTGGACCGTTGAGAGATGAACACGTGGGTTGATCGTAACGGTGAAATATTAACCAGGGTTAGGTTTAAGTTTTGACTAGGATTAGTCTTTGGGCTCCGAGGGGGTTTGGTGGCAGATGCTTTGTGTCTGTCATTATTTTGTAGGGAAGTAAGGCTACGACGCCGTTTGTCGTTATTAAGTAGTACGGATTCAATTTTAATTTTCTCGGGCCTTCTGAATTTAATCAAATCAAACAGTCCACATCTTTCAGACCTAATAGTTAGAGGCTACTTTTTTTGTTATTTTTCGAAGAAAATGCCTTCCTTTGACGTTTTCTTAAACTTTGGAGAAAAAATAAGAAAATGCCACGTGGAGATAATCTAAATATCAACTTTGATATCTCCTCCTCCAAACATATTTAATTTATTAATACAAGTCTTGCAGGATGAGATTACAATAAAAATCCACTAAAACATAGCGTATCAGACGCGGAAGTCTTTCGCTTCTTTTTTTTTTTTTTTTAATACCTTTAATAAGGTATCACTTGTTCACTACTGAACGTGGAGAACTGGAAATGCTCATGGCGGACCCCTCATAAACCAATTTTGTGGCTTGCTGCTTTTCCTTTTTCATTTTTCAACTTTCTCTTTTTATCTCAAACAGACACGGATAATCCATTTTTGCTACGTAATTTATGTTTGCATATGGTAAACTGATCGCCTTACAAATTTATGAATAAGCTATGCAAATCTAATTGGGGAAAATAAGCATTTAATTTCGTTGAATGATCATATGACAAACCCCCAATCAGATTGACCGCAAGAATCCACTCACCCATGATGACGTTTGAGGTGATCTGAAATCACACGTTTTGCACAACACTCTCTAATGAGCTTACGCACAGAGGTACGGCCATTCAAATAGTCTGGTTTAACTTGGGAAAACAAACAAAATTAGGCAAGAAAAAAAAAAGAATCATGTCACCTGAGGATGACCGTGGGAGATATTTGTCATCATAAAAGATAATCTCCCTGGAATCGCAAAAGGAATGGCCAGAAAGGGAATATGTGTTGCAATTTTATGTTGATTGATTAGAATGTGATATATTTTATTTTAGATAAAAAATTTAATCATTGATAAATAAAATTAATTTTTTTATTAATTTTATTTATATTTTAAATAATTATCGTACGATAAAAAATTATAATTATTTAAATATAAATAAATTATTATTCATAAATATTATGATTATATAAAAATTCATAATTATTTGAATAAAATTTTATGTTTATTTATTTATTATAAATAAATATTTTAATATAATAATTTTAATTATTTTTTATTAAAAAATTTAAGGTTTTATTATATCTTAAATGCATAATTACTTTTAAGAAAGTGTTTGTAACACTTCAAAGTTAAAATTTTTTTTATTATTATTTTTATTTATTTTTTTTAATAATTTAAAAGTAATTATGATAAATTTATATTTCGTATGAAAAAGATATAATGAAAAGAAATTAGCATGATTTAGAGATTAATATTGGAGAAGGCTCAAAGTGTTTACAGATTAATGTCTCTATAGACTAAAACGTTAATTTTCATAAAAATCTTTATTAGAGGTATATATTTTATTTTTTGCATAATAACTAATAAAAAGATTAACCGAATGAGAGAAACACGTTAATAATTATTTTATTAGCATGTAAAGTCAAAATACAACATACAAAATATTGATTATATTGCATAAGTTTATATATATATACTAAAATTAACTCTACAATTAGATTTAATAAATTGTATTATATTTATTTAAAAATTTGATGCTTATAAAGATTGTGATAGGAAATAGCCTGAAAACATAAAAGAAAAATACATAAATCGATTTATGACCAAAAAAATTATCACTTGTGATCAAGTAACGAATTAAATTAGGTTCTAATGGAATGATCGATTATTTAATTATCATGTCTCGATTATATATATAACATGCAAATTATCTCATAGTTTCTATGAAAACAATTAGAAATGGGTAAAGAAATTTATCATGAGAAATTAGATACAAGTAAAGAATATATACATAAAATAAAATTTGGCTACAATATTAGTTTTATTATTAAATCATAGCACCAAAATTGAGATAATAAGTTGAGTCAAACTATTTTGTATAATTCTATCTTTGTTAATTGTTTTATAAATCAAATGTTAAAATATATATTTTTAAAATTTACTATTGGTTCAAATTTTAACTAGTGTTTAATTTTCATGAAAACTAATTAAAATTAAATTGATATATGTGAATAATTATTATTAAGATATGGTGTTTCATGGATTAATTGGTGGATAATATAACTAAATAATTGTTATTATTAGAAACATAAGTAATGTGACATGTATTTTACTTGTTGGATGATTACACTAATAGTGATTTTATAAAATAAAATTTTATTATAAACAATCACAAAGTGAAAATCATAAATAATCATCAAAGAGTTAATCAATTGTTACAAAAAAAAAAAAAAACATTGTTGCTTTTTGTATATAAGATATTGATTGAAAGAAAATTCATGTCATTAAAAAATATTAAAATATTTATCAGTTACTAGCATTTTGAAGGATGCTTATCAATATCTAATTCGGCATGTTTATAAATTAGAAAAGAACATGCAAATTCAATGTTTCAAAAACACTAATACGTGCATGTGTTTAATTTCATTTTGTGATGGCATGAAAAACATTAGTATAATTTGCTATATGTTACCAAAATGAATTGTATGAGATAGATTTTCTTTCTTATACATATAAGAAAGGTTAAACTAAGAAAATAGAATGCCATCATCCAATTAATACATTATTGGTTAAAGATAATGAAAATATTTTTGCTTCTTATACTTGAAAAATGGCCTTTTTATAAGTTGTTAAAATGAAAAGTGAATAATTTTATGAGGTTTTCAATAATTTCACGACAATGGTAAGGATGTGGTTGATTATACATCATATTAATATATGGGCTTAGATAATAATATTGGTTTATGAAAGCCGTAAGCTTTAGAGCTGACCAATCAATAATTTAACTAATGCAAATTCATTATGAATTTTTTGCATGAAATATGAATAGAACTTATATTATATTATTGTTTATACGATTTTATGAAAATGATTATTTGCATTCATGTTTCATGATTTGCATTGATATGGTGATCTAGATATGACATATTGATCACAAAATAATTATAAAAGTACTTAAAATTAGAGTTAAATACACTATAGACTCTTATTGTACACAGGTATATTAGTCATATGAGTAAAGTTTGAATTTATTATATATCCGAAAATATTATGACCAATTAAAAGTGATAAATAACAGAGATATATAAGCTACACAATAGTAGAGAAATAAAGTTTTCATAAAATTTTGAAATTAAATTTAGAAGTTTCAGTAGTAGTGAACTTGGAATTGGCCATTGGACAATTAATATATGCATTGAAAACTCATAATAACATTTGAAATAGTTGATTTTCATTAAAAGTCATCATTATAAATTAGAAAACTTTGATAGTTAAATCTACATGATTTACAGGTATGATATGGATTATTATAGTTAACTTAGAATAATCATAAGCCAAAATTGATGCCACAATTTTGATCACATTGTGATGATTTTTTGTTATGTATATGATTTAATTCATAGTTTGTACAAATAATTTATCATCTATAATTTTATATAATGAAATATTTAAAGTATTTTTACTTTGAAAACCATGAGCAATTAAAAAATCTTGTGAATATGAAAACTTTTATAATAACAAAATGAATGTTATTTGATCCATTTGGGTTAGTTTTGTTTATGGTAATAAAAAATTATTAATAATGTTCACAATGAAATAAATTTATGTAAGTATTTATGAATTGACATAAAAGTCTTAAAATGAGATTATAAAAGTATGATTATATTTAAAATTTGTTTATTGATGTAAACTCTTATATTCAGTTAAAATACAAAAAGTTTTGAAAATTTTATAAAAATATTAAGATATTTGCTAGTTATCTTTTCACTAAGGATGAATTCTAAGGCTTCATACTTTAAAAAATAAATCACCAAATAGTAGAAAAATAAACAAAATGGTAACTTAATTAAGTATATATAATATCTTGAATAATTGAATGAGACATTCTTTACTTAAAAAAATGCATACTTGCATATAGTGGAGGTGATAAGAATAAAAAAAAATAAAAATTACCACCATAGTGTTATAAAATTTTAGTATAATTTTATGAGTAAATTGTACAAATTAATAAGTTTAGACACTGATTAAAGTAAAATTATAAAAAAAAAAAGATCTTTAAAAATCTTAAAATGACTAAAATGATTTGATTTATCTATTGAGTTTATCAAATTGTACTAAAAATATAATTATATTAAAAATGTATAAAAGTACGAAAATAGAATGGTTGAAATTAATGAATATAGAGTTGTGGCCACAACCAAAATCAACTATTTCTTAAAATGATAAGAATGAAGCAATGATGTTTGGAGTATATAAATGATATGCAAAATGGAAATTTTGAATATATTAATTTGAAGTGATTATATTAGATATTTAATTTTAAATATGGGTAATTGTCATAAAGGAAAATTGAATTTCAAAATATTTAATTAGTAGTACTACAAGTAAAATGGATTTAAACCTTTATTATTAGACACCAATAATAAGAATCTAACTTTGAATTAGTAACCTCTAATTACAAAGTTTAATAGGTAAAAACAAGTTATTATTATGTGTTTGTTAGGTATAAATAAAATCCATTCAAATTTTAAAAATTAGTATGATTCATTATATGGAAAGAATAAGTTTTTTATACTTGTAAAGGAGTTTTAAATGTCTAAAGTAATTGACATATAATGAAAACTTTATCTATATACACATAAAAGTGGTGTCGCTTCAATAAGAATAATTGTGATATCTTTCTTATAAATGTTTATGAATAGGATAAACATATGGTCATAATAGTGTTAAAAGTAGTTATAAACCTTTGACAGAAGAATAAATAAGTATTATGTGTGTTATATCTTTAATTTTAACACTAAGAGTTAAAATTTAATCTGCTGATACTATCAACTTCATTAGAATTATAAGATATACACGCTAATTGAATGTTTAAATCGAGAGTACGTTTTTATATTCATAATATTTATTTATGTGAAAAATAAAAATTAAGCACCAACATTTCAAACTAGTAGAAGATTTTTAGTAGTTTAAAATATGATACATCTCACATTAGATAGAAAGATTTAATTATTAATAAATAAAATTAATTTTTGTATTAATTTTATTCATATTTTAAATAATTATATTTGAACAAAAAGAATTATCATATGATAAATTGTTATAACTATTTGAATATAAATAGATTATTTTTCATAAAGATCATGATTATACAAAAGATTATAATTATCTAAATAAAAATTTATGTTTATTCATTCATTATAAATAAATTTTTTAGTATAATAATTTTCACTGATTCTGAACTTTATTATATCTTAAAGTCATAATTACTTTTGAAAAAATATTCTTCAAGTCTCAAAACCAAAATTATTTTATATTATTATTATTTTTTTTTATTTTTTTTCTAACACTATATACATTCTATCAAGCATACAAAGACGTACGGACCAAATACCATCACGACGGCATTTGAAATATCTGCAGTTCTCGCATTCTCATTTTAAAGCTTACAAAGATCAGTTGTGTCCGCAAAAGAGTCACCTGTAATTTCTAGGTTTAAAGCACACCAAGATAGATATGGGATATTATCTGATTGAGGAAAGCATTCCCCTCCGTAGCTGAAAACTAGAGAAAAAAAAAGAAATAATAAGTTTAGACAACTATCTAGACAAAAACAGATCATTTTAAGTCATTTAGTGACTTTTTTTACCTTTCTTACAAGTTTAATATAGATTGGCATCCAGATGTTTTTGCACAGAGAGTAGTGTGGATGACTGATACATAATATTTTTTGAAGTCTTGGGAATAAACAACAACCAACACTTGGTGTCTCATTGTTGAAAAGGATGGCAAAATATGAATAAGGAAACCTATATCACTATCATACCTGCACCCCATGTAAAATCTCAGGCATCAGGAGGTCCGGAAAATAAGCAAGATCAACATATCCCAACTCCGTTGCCCTTTTAACAGCTAATAAAATATAACTAAGCAAGTAGCTATTCTTCTATCTGCACGGTAATGCATAAACATTGTAAGAGTGCTCAAGAAACTTCAGAACATCAAAGAAAAGATGCATGCCACAAAATCAACCACCACAATGAATACATTCCTGATTAGCTGCCGGTGTTTCTACAAACTTGTTGCTCCTAAGTTGTTTTGGTAAGGGTAAAAAGTAAAAGACAACTTATATCAAAATAGCATCTGCTCTCGATGACTGCACGATATGAGGGCTTGCAAGACAACTATTAAACTTCCTTCTAGTCCATCAGAAATCAGCTTTAGTGTATCCTCCCTTATCAAACTCCCTTCTTTCAAGCTATTTCCCAAATATACTGCACCAAACATAGCAGTATTGTCGGCAGAAAAACATCAATATTAAACTGAAAGAAATGGCATCAAAGGGGCAATTAGAGAATAGAACAGCCTCATAATTGCTTTACAAGCACGCACGAGAGTCTGCCGTGTGTACTTGAACAAGCACTGGCGCTCGATATAATACCGTAGCAGTACCTTCACAACAAAAGGAAAACCGATATAAAAAGGAATCAGACAACTTCATAGTGGAGAATACAAGCTATAACTAAATAACAGGTGCCTTACAAATATTTCCCGTTTATGACATAAACAAAGTTCACATCAAGTAAACAACTATAATAACATTATAAACCCATATAAAAGTCAAATACCGCAAACCCATAAACACGCATTAACAAATACATCAGTATGTATGTGTATATATATATATATATATATATATATATGTAGGGCCATCCATGTTTATTTATGATTAATTATGATAAACATCCAAAAAAAATCAACATTGCAATTAGAAGATAAGGAAGCTACTAACCGCATGAATAGGATCATGAACAATATAATTCTCAGCAGCATTTCTGTGACCAATATACCTGCAACAAGAATGTAGGACTGCACCTGATCCAAACACTGTTAACAAACCAAAACTATTATCAGAAATTCCGGAAGACCCAAAACTCATTTACTTAAAAAGTTCGCTTCTCTTAATCAAGCAAACAACGCACGGTGCCAATAGTAAAATAAAGCTTCAAACAACATAATAAAATCAAAGAGAGAAGGTTCAAATTGACATTGAAAAAAACTACTGTAACTAACCAAATACGAGCTGACTTGCAAAGCCTTATCTTTGAGATCAGGCTTAACAGTTTGCGTTTCGGTTTTGGTTTAAGAATTCTGGGAAAGTGCGATTGTCATTGTCCGTGAGCTATCCAGCTCAGAGATTCTACCGGGACGAGCACGTTTCAGTCCAAGTGAGATTAAGCCAAGGAGATCAGGGAGCGCACCCAAGGCCCAGACGAGCATTGAGGGCCTAGACAAGTAATCGAATCACAAAGTGTGCGAGCGAACTCGGGCTTCAAAAGATCATAAAATTCAACCATCATAACGATGAAAAAGATGAAGATGCAATACTATCAGTTGACCCCTGCCGTGGTCCTTCTCAAGAATCCAACCCCTTATGGCCATCTGGTTGTTCGAGGAATATGTCCAAGTATAGACATTCAATGTTAATGGTATGTCACACACCTAAACTAGAGCATAAATATTACATATATTGCTTTCTAATATTCAATAATTTTGATTTTTTTTAAAATTTTTGTTCTTTATAATTTTTGGATGAGATTATGAAAACCCACAAGCTTAGCGACGAGCAATAGCGTAAAATATGCAAGCAAATATACAACGATGTACAAAACAAAATAATCAGAATTGAAAAGAAAAGAGTAAAATAATATAGAATAAAATAGTAAAACTTTTCTTTGTGTTCTTGATCTTTTGTCACAGTTTTTTATATCCATCAACGTTTCCTCTCTCCATCGAACATAGTCTTCTTGTCTGACCTATCCCTCTGTCCCCCCTTTTTAATAAAAAACAATCTTAAATGAAAAACAAATAAAATTCGGTGCGGGAGAAAAAGGGGCAAAGAGTTTAAAAAAATAATAATAAAAAGGAAGGAAAGATGAAGACCGGTGGGGAGATTGAGAGACGGTAAAAATTTTTATCCAAATGAATAAAATTAATATAAGATTTGTATATGATGTATTGTTATATTTTAGTATATAGATTTAATATATTATTAATAAATTAAATTATATTTTTTATTGATAAATAAATATATAAAAAATTATTATAAAATAATATTATTTAATGTATTTTATTAATAAAATGAAACCATTAAATTTACGAATAATATTTATAATTTATATATTAATAATGTATCAAATATAAGCTTATTAATATATTAAATAAATTTAACACTCGATGTATTTGGTCAAGTGGACAGCACCCATCTTCCTTTTGATTTTTGTTTTCTCTTTTTTCATTGGTTGAAATAATCAAGGCAAAAAAGAGGATGGAAAAAGTATGAAATTCATCAGAAAAGGGTGGTTGCCACTAAATTCAGCTATGGTGAGCTTTAATTTGGACATCAAAAAGAGATCATTCATGCTTAACCTTTACAATTTTGCTTAAGCAAAAGAACATGCACGCACCAGGGCACAAACTCAAAGAAGAAGCAACAAAATGTGTGCAATATTTGCTTAATTAACTTCAGGTTTTTGATATTAATAATTAAGAAATTTAAGATGCGTTGGTACATAAAATTATGATAAAGTAAAAAATATAATATTATGAATAAAATAAAATAAAATAATATTATTTTATCTTATATTTGATGTTTGTAAAAATTAAAATAAAATAATTTATTTATTAATCAAAATTATCTTTTCTTAAAATTTAATAATTTAAATTATTAATATAATTTTTAATGATATAATAAGACATATAAATTTAATTTTATGAATTAAAAAATATTTTTTTTACTTCGAGAATATTAAATTATTTTATATTAAGAGATAATTAAATTTTTTTTATAATTTTTTTTTAAATATAAATCAAATATAATATAAAATAATTATTATTATTATCTCATCGATCAATCATAACATCGTACGCACCAAACATCATCATATCGTGCTATTAATGCAATAGAAAATTAGAAATTCACGCAGACTTAATACCAACTTAATTTATCTTATATAAATAATAAACTACAAGCACAATTCTTCTCCTTCCTCTCATAATTTAAACTTATTTTGTTGTTTTCTCCATTCTCTCCTTCAAAGACTTTTATTATTGCTTGCAGTGCTCCGGAACTTCTTCACACTAACCTTCATTAAGTACATCCACTTGCATCACTGCTAGAGTTTAAGGATGATAAGGAGCAAATGGTGGCAATGGAGGCCATTTTCCGAACTTGGGGTATGGCTTCTTAGGGAATGGAGGAATCTTTGGAAGTGGAGGAAGTGGCTTTTTGGGAATGGGAGGGAGGGGTTTTGGCTTGTAGATAGGAACAGGTGGTGGAAGTGGTTTCTTGTAGATTGGAACTGGAGAAGGGAGTGGTTTCTTGTATATCGGAACTGGAGGAAGCTTATGGACAGGAGGTTTATAGATTGGAACTGGAGGAGGAAGAGGTTTCTTGTATACTGGAGGTTTATAAACTGGAGGCTTATAAATTGGAACTGGAGGAGGAAGTGGTTTTTTGAATACTGGAATCGGAGGAGGTTTGTATATTGGAATTGGTGGTGGAAGAGGCTTCTTGTAGATTGGAGGGAGCTTAAAGTGAGGCCAAAGGAATGCTGAGGCACATGTTACTGGTGAGAATTTGAGCTTTCCCTTTAACCCAAAGTTGTGTTTCTCACCGCTTGTGGACTTGAAGACTATCTTGGAGGACTCCAGGCCATCATGGGCAGGGCAAGCCGCGGCTGATACACTGTGAAGCTGTGCATAGCATTCTTCCTTCAATTTGCCATCTTTAACCAAGTCCTCGGGAAGAGATACTTTGAAATTCCCTTCTTTATCAAGCTCGCCAGAACCTCGAGTTTTGAACTCCCCATTTTCTGGCTTGCAGTCTATGGTTACCCGAAGCCCTGGAAAGAGAAAGACAAATAGCATAAGATCATAATTGCAATATCCATGTTACAGGGACCACACTCTTTAATGACCCTTATGAAGGAAGCAGAGACCAAGAAACTGAAAGCTTTATTTACTGGTTTCGATCTGATCGAGTCTGAAGCACTAAAAGAACCCTGCATAGTATAAAAGAATGTAGTCCCTGAGGTCTGACTCTCCATAATTGTCACATAGTTCTTGTTTTCACCATTTTCAATTGCTTAGTAATGATGATAAGGAAAATTTTTGGTTCCTTACTATCAATCTCAAGACAATGCCAATGCATGGCTAGTGTTGTCAGCACATTTAAGATCTGAATAGGAGATAGCAATACCTGAAAATGCCTGGCTAGTCTCGAAGTTATTCTCTGCACAATCTGCACATTCTCCAACCCCGACTACCTCAACTGTTTTACCATCAGCATTGCAAAAACTCGCTACAAATAGCAGGGACACCAAAAAGCACACAAGTGCGCCTCCTCGAAACGAAAGGATCTGCATTGGGAACCAATCTTTTACGGTCCCTCCACAAAAAACAGCAAACGATCAGGAAACCAAATCAAGAATATCAGCTTATTAGCTGATCAGAAGCAATAAGGAAATATTGCTACAAAAGATTGAGTGATCAGATCGATAAACCAAGGCTTATTATATAATGATCTTAAGGGCAATCAAATTCAAAGGCTTAACGAAACCTCACTTAAAGGCCTCACATTAGGTTAGGGACCCCTTTGAGATGACTCGGTGTTATGGTTTGAAAATGATAGTAACGCGCTACACCGGCTTCATTGAGCAAATGACATTATCTTCATTGAATTAGCTATCAACTGCAAACAACTAAATTGTGCTGTGTGTGATCATGTCTTTAAACCTACTTACTAACTTTCATAAATATAAGTTTGCTTATAGATAAATTTGGTTGAACTACAAAAAATGGTCCTGCAAGCATATGTAAGAAAGCAGTACAGCACTAATTCCAGTTTTGATTTGCTTGATCCCCACATTATTGATGAGCCGGAAAAGAGAGAAGTGAGTGACAGCTTCACGTGAGGTTCAAGCTTATTGAGCACCAAGCATAGGCCCATAGCATCCACTGCATATACGATTGACAGAACTAATGAGTCAAGTGACTCTTAAATGAGCTAACAGCCAACGATACTTTCGATGAATTCAAGAAAATCCTGAATTTACCATTACTAATGGGATTATCAGGGTGAAGATAGACCCATTTCTTCTACCATCAAAGATATTTTAGTAGTTTTGACAAAAGGGGCATGCTAGAATTGGTAGCTTTTGAATAATTTCTGGTAAATTTACGTTTAATCAACCATGTGCAGATTGCAAATAGGGTTAGCTGTCAATGTCGGAAATTGATGGTTGGAATGTTAAAAACTAATTATAAATAAAAACATTTATAAAGAAGATAATTCACAAAAATTTAAATAATGATAGAATATGGTTATTGAATTAAAAAAGATAAAAATTCATCACCAAGACTAGATATTAAGAGATACAGAAATACCATCTTAAGAACTCTAATCAAGAATATAAAACTATAAAAGTTTATTACTTTAAAAAATCTACTTAAGAGAGACAAAACTTGAAAATAATTTAAAAGATTGTTTAATGATAAAACAAAATTTTATTCTACCTTTTATCAAAGAATAACAAAAAATAAATAGATTAGAAATATTCTTCCAAGCATGAGAATTTCATGAATTGCTTGAATCGTGTCTAAAATAATGAGATTTACATGTGAATATGATAATCTGTAATGTGAACGTAATTATTTGTTCATTTACTCTTATAAATTATATGATAATAAATCTGATCACAATCTTATTCATTTTTATGTTTTTTTTTTTCAGTTAATACGAACACAATCTTTTTATTTCAGTCCATCTTATTTTTGTATTTGTTCAGTGAATTTAAATAAAAAATAAACTTATTTTATTTTTAAATAAATCTTTATTAGTCTCAATTCAAATTATAAGATGTGTTAGACACTCTAAAATAAATTACGTGATTCAATACTTGCTATCTACTTGGTAGACTAGTTTTGCACTCATACGCAGTTGTGAAATAAATCCATGCATAACGATGAAGCAAATACTTTTTTTTTTTTCGAAACTTTTTAACATAATTTTAATGATGCTTGAAACAAGACTGGATTAATTTTCAACATTATAGGTCTTTTATAATAGACTACTGATGGAATTTTCATATGCTTAAGAAAAAGAAACCAGCATACACGATTACATCAAAGAAAATTGACAGAAAACTGTTCCCATAAGTTGGAAATTAAATCATGGGTTTAATGTCGAAAATTTAGCTAGAGGTCACAATACAAAATGTGGGGTCAAACACTACCTAATTCTCAATTTCAACAAAGACACCGTTAAGCACCCTACTACTAGGTGAGAAGAAATTGTGGATGGTATTTGTTCACAATCAAGCTACGACTTGTGCAAAATTCTAAATTATTTGTAGGGTAATGAAGGTGTTCGTGTAAGGTTTTGACTAGAGTCAGGAGCAGGCCATTAACAGGTAATCCAGTGGCCATTTGTTATTGCTGAACGGGGTTTTATGCTACGTATAGATATAGATATAATATGGCTATATTGCTGCAAATTTAGGTGATAAGAATTAAAAACACGATTGAATTAAATTCAAACCATTATGAGTTGAAATGATAATGTATAATAAGATAAGATGTATTAATTAATTTTTAATTTTATATTTAATTTAATTTTTTAATTTATTCTGACAATAATCTAATTTATTTTGTTATTAAGATTTAAAAAAGTATAAAATATTTATAAACTATAAATTATATTAAATATTCATAAAAAAATTTATTTTTGTAAAAAATATCATATATATAATCAAATATAATATTATAATAAAAATATAAATATAATAATTTTTTTATAAAAATAAAATTTTTTCAACTTTCATTTCTTTAACTCTTTCCCTAAATTGAAATATTAAAAAAAAATACCAAAAAATATTAAATTTTTACCTCTTTTCTTTCCTTTAAATTAAAAATTTATCCAAATAAAATTTTTTTCCTATTTTCATTACTTTCTTTTATTTTCCTTTCCTTTTCTTCCCTTTTCCTCAATTCAAACATAATGTAAATGATTGTGGAACCGATGAAAAAAGGCGAGCACACTGTAAGCGGTGAAAAATAACGGAGGCCATGAGCAAGATTTTTAACACATTATACCGAACAAACTAACTTTCTACATTTGGTGGACAGGAAAGGAAACAAGAAGCAAATGCCATGGTTAATGGCTTAGAGCAAGA